>NW_026936716.1:0-7240 GCF_032062105.1 Saccostrea cuccullata
TATTCCTCAAAATATCTCAAAAATAGCTTTTAAAAATCGGCAAAATCTTCCATACATATTTAAAAAGAGAGAAAAGTCTTTTGCAACTGAAAAAGATAGAAACAAAGAAAAAAAATTTCAACGCCCACAGCGGGATTCGAACCCCCGACAGTGGGACAAAGTTTGGTTTGGTCATATCTTTTCAATAGATGCACGCATCAAGATACTAAATACATATTTAGAATTTTCATAAGACACACTATCAACCCTGTAAATACTAAAGAAAAATATTGAAAAATAAAAAAGTTGAAAATTTGGAATTTTTTATTTCACTTCCGTTTGATGCCGGAAGTCAAAACGACGAAAAATGAAGGTCGATCAACATATCTACAATCGATGTTCTATCACCTCAGCAAGTTTCAGTTTCATATCTTTTGCCGTTCTCGAGAATTTTTTGCGACAAAATTCCATTTAAAAAATACAAATTTCCCCAAAAATCGCGAACGGAGAAAAATTTCAAAAAAGTGAGGGACACCCCTGGAGATATTGACAAGATGCATCACCCGTGAAAAAATCGTTAAAATTCGTCCACGCACAGCTGAGATATGACCTGTACTATGAAAAGTGGAATAATAATAATAATAAAAAACAGAAGGAAAACAATAAGGTCTTCCGAAGGAAGTCGGAAGACCTTAATAAGAAACCGAGTAAAAACAATATGTTCCCAAACTCCGTTTGGGGAACATAATAAGAAACAGAGTAAAAACAATATGTTCCCCAACTTCGTTTGGGGAACATAATAATGCGGCATGTACAGCACGGTGAAAGCTGGGAACTTTAATTTTACTTCCTTATTATAAGTAACAAATGTAGGAGGACAAATATATCTTTAAATTTTTAAAAAGTTAACTGTTATTCAGCAAAAATAAGCACTGGTTATTTTCTTTCGTTTTTTAAATTTCAATACAATAGACGCAATCTTTCTCCCGATTTACATTGTTAAGGGATATATAATACGTACTTTAGAATTTAACAATCATGAGGGCCTAAGACGTAACCGAACCATCTTAGAGGGCAATCAGAAGATGTGTTGCCTGAATAAACATATGAAACTATCCTAACTTGGGAGCCTATCTTCTATTTTGTCCAAACTTTTTTTATCTAAGACGGTCCGTGTAACACTTAACAATTACAAATTATCATTTGATATGAAAGTTTATGAATTCACAACAGCAGTTAAGATTTCTAAATTTCAAATATATACCCAAACTAAATTTGTATATTGATTGGAAATTAATAATTTGGTTTAAAAACCTATAGTTTCAAAATTCTAACCAGGATTTTTAAAATTTCTGTTTTAGATTTTAACCATGAATATTCAAAATTCATCTCCAAAGACGATTTTGATATTTTAGCTTTTGGAGTTGCTTGACAGTCTACAGTACAGTCTCAATTTTCGTATTTGATAATTTAAATTTACTTAAAACTTTATTCTTACTTTGATAACGTTCTAGATTTTTAGAAATTCAGAACTTTGATTCAAACACTCAAATTCTAAATATCCAAAGATAATATTTACATTTGAGGATTTTAGAATTTTTCTTCAAATATCCGTAATACGTTTATCAAATCCCAAACCTGGTTTGAATTTTGAAACTATATCCAAAACGCTTCATGTCAAGCAAAGAGCTACCGGCATTAGATATTCAAAATATTGAATTAATTCAGTCATAGTTTCAAAAATCAAATCGGATTTAGAAATTGATATTTTGGATATTTAAAGTAAAATTCTAAAACATTCAGATTTTAAATTTAAAAAAATCTTAAACGTTTGAAAAGTAAAGTTTTAGAACACTATAAAAAAAATAACTAGTTAATGTCACGAAGAAAACTAGTAGATTCACTGCCCATACAATCACTACCTTAATAGTAGTTTTACCAGATATTGGTATATTTACTAGATAAGATTAGTAAATTTAGAATTAATGAGTAACTTTCACTAGGTATCTAAGTATCTAAACGACCCCCGCTCCACAACTCACTATCTTAACCAGTAAACTGTAAGTTTACTAATCACGACCAACGCTTTACGAAACACACTAGTTAAATTCACTAGGTTTTTCTTTCAGTGAAGGTTGATGTAATTTTTAAACTATTTAAACATGTTAAACATGCTAACTTCAGAGCACGTAACGCTAGCTTGGTCAAGGATGAAACATAATTGTTACAGGGACAGCCTGATCAGTCTATCAGATGGTGAAGTCTATATAATTATAAAACTGGTCAATAAGAATCAGTATTGGTTTCTTAATTCACTGTACACCGATGTGAGACTCTCAGTATGTGAGAATGTCGTAACTCACTACATAGATTTTACGTGAACATATCGTAAAACTAATGAAATTGATCAACAAAAAGGTCTACATGTATTTAAAAAGTTGAAATGTTAAAAATTATTTCTTTTTTCATTACAGTACTAGTACCTTTCTTGTCTATAAGTATGAAATAGTATTAAAAGAATGTGATTGATACTCACTTTCCCTCCTGCAGAGGAGAACAGTTTATCAGCAAAGGATAAATCAAAAGTATAGCCGACAAAAACAACCACTTTTTTGGCTCCCAGGACATTTTCTCTCAGAAATCTTTTACAGTTCGCGGACTCTTCTTCTCGCCAAAATATCCTGTTTCTGCAAGGAAAAGCAATCCTTTAATAGTGAAATAATTTTATTAACCCCCAGAGCCCCGGTTTGGTTTAAATACCTTGCCTTTATGTGCACACATTTCAATTATTGCTTCTGACTTGTTTGTTGTCTTCCAAATTTTGCTTTGTGTACGTACAGATAAAATCACTTAATTTCGTTTTTTCCATAAGTCTCCAAAACAAGCAGGTTAAATTCTTTGTTATTGGACGCCCTTGACAATTTGTAAAATTTTGTAAGAAATGTCGCATTCGACATCCTTCTCATGTAAACGATCATCCATAAATCCAAATAAACAGGAAATCTTGAATGAATATTGACCCACTTCTTCATTAATATTGACATTAATAAAATTAAATTATCTACTAACTGAATGTTGAAAAAAAATATATGTAAAGTAAACATTTGCGAATGTTAAAAAAACATATTAGAATTTTTAAAGACGTTCCCCACCCTTTATTTTAATGCATGCTTTAAAGTTTCTCTTTCGTGATTTCGAATAAGGTACAACTTCCGTTCTATATTTCTATCGTTTTGCCTGATACGTAAGTCATATAAATATTTAGAAACATGTACATGTTTAATATGAAAGCTACATGGCCAAATTTAAGTCTTTGTTTTTTAAAAGTAGGTCAAACTTCAATGTCAAGGTCACAGTGTAAAAAAAGCATAGTGTATTTAGAAAGGTCTTGTCACAAAAAATACACAGGTCTAAAGTGAAATGTCTTCTCATTCAAAAGTAATGAGCAAGTTTGAAATAAAAAAAAAAAATCAAACTTCAAGGTCAAGGTCACGAGGTCAAAAATCATGGTGAATTTAGAAAGGCCTTGTCACAGATACAATGTAATACGTATATTTAATATGAAATTCCTGTCTCTCCTCATTCATATGTTATGTCAAATTTAAATCTTTATCTTTTTTAAAGTAGGTCAAACTTCAAGGTCAAGAGGTCAAAAATCATAGTATATTTAGAAAGTTCTTGTCACAGTTAATATACATGTGTATTATAAAAAAAAAAACTTTTCTTCTCATTCAAAAGATATGAACAAGGTTAAAGTTTCTGTGTCACTGACATCCGTATATTTTATGTCCCTTGCTTTGCTTTTGCGAAAGCGGGGGCAATTATTAATTAGGTTGTATTACCACGGTACCTAGGAGTGATAAATATTATAACAGGATGTGCTTTAGAGATCCAGTGAGTCGTGACAACTTCTTATGTGCATTTAATACAGAAGTAACAGGTGCAATGCAGTAAAATTAGATACCGTATTTTTAAAAAACATTACAATGGTTATAGGTAGTAATGAGTAAATAAACTATTTACCTCGTCTATACAATGTACAAATACATGTTCAAACCTGTTGCACCCTTACCTTTATTCGATTAATATTGTAAAGGACCTATATCGAAGATAAATAAAAACTAAGAAAAAGAAGATTTGAAGATTGTACATTTAAAAAACTTGTGATTTAAAGGCATTTAAGATATCGCTTTACATGTAAGAGGGTTAGGGGGTTGTGGCCATTTTTAGAATATATTGATCTCCTTTAGAAGAAGGATATGGAGATAACGAACAGTATTCAATATCAAAGTCTATAAAACAAAACAAAATAGGAGCAGAACAAACACGGACCTCCGAAACATCAGATGTGGGATCAGGTGCCATGGAGAAGTGAGCATCCCCTGCTGACCGGTCACACCCGCCGTGTGATCTTTGTCATGATCGGGAAATAACGGGAAAATTGTTCAATGTGTAAATTATGACCTAATACACAGGTCAGCATTTGACTTAATGATAAATGGTATTTGCTGACAAGGTCATTGTATCGACCATAGAATTTACGAAATGATGACTTTATGAATATATACAAAAATGATCAAAATTTAAACTTAAAATATATTTCTTTACCAAATGATAGTTGACAGCTGAACATATCATATATAAAAACTAAGTTATATCTGAAAGTCAATTTATTAACCCTCCCCCATATGCAGCATCCTATATTTGGTAAGGGGACATTCTCTCTGCAATAAAATGATTGGTAGTAACTTGAGTAAGTTTACACATGTTATAATAAAAAAAAAACATTAGCAGCTGCATTAGACATACATTGGTCCCCGGACTCTTCAAGGTCCTATTGAATAGATAAATGCTGGTGCCGATGAAAGGATTTTGCCCTGATTTCTGCTAAAAGAGTAATAAGAGAGTTTTACTTTGGGGAATTATAAACTTAAATGTATAACACCAGAACGACTTTAAATAGATTTTTTAGGTCACCTGAGTAAACTCAGGTGACCTATTGCTATCCGTTTTCGTCCGTCGTCGTGTGTCGTCCGTTAACATTTGAACATTTTCAGCTTCTTCTCTGCAACCACAAAACCAATTTCAACCAAATTTGGCACAAAGCATCTATGGGTGAAGGGGAACAAAAATTGTGAATTTCATGATCCCTGCCCCCCTGGGGCCTGAGGGGTGGGGCCAAAACCACTTAAATCAATGCAATCTTTAAAAATCTTCTTCTTTACTCCTGGACATCAAGCAGTCAAACTGTTTGCATGATTGTATTCAGCAATGAGTCCTCTACCAAAATTGTGAAATTCATGGCCCTGGGGTCAGGGGTTCTAGTGCTAGGGCGGGGCTAAATAAGTAGGTAGTGAAAATGCATTATTTCTTTGAAAATCTTCTTCTATGCTCCTGGGTATTAAATAAACCAACTAAGTACATAGTTATGATGAGCAAGAGTGCCTCTACCAAAATTGTGAATTTTATGGCCCCAGGGTCAGGGGTTCTGGTGTTAGGGCGGGGCTCTATTGATTATATAGTGAAAATACATGAATTTTTTGAAAATCTTCTTCTCTGCTCCTGGGTAAACTAACTAAGTACATAGTTATGATGAGCAAGAGTGCATCTACCAAAATTGTGAATTTTATGGCCCCAGGGTCAGGGGTTCTTGTTTTAGGGTGGGGCTCTAATGATTATATAGTGAAATGCATGAATTCTTTGAACATCTTATCCTTTGCTCCTGGTTAATATACTAATGATCTAATTACATATTTAAGGCCAGGATTTATTTTATTTTCAGTTTTACAAACCCTCCACTCAAGGTTTTGAAGTTTCAGAAAGAATAAAACATTTTTTTTCTTTCCGATGTCTAATTTGAGTCGGGATCGAGATTTCAAATTTACGAACTCGCACTTCCGGTTTTAAGATGAAACGGCGGGTAAATAAAGCTAGATCTGAGATGATAGCTTGGTTTAGTGTAAAATTCATCGATACGAGTTTCATTCTAAACGTTTCACCCGTTCAAAGGACAAATAAAATGCTGACGACTTTGTTGCACAATGACATGCTGGTGAGATAATTATGTATTCATTTCAAAAGTATCTGTCTGTAAATTATTTTCCTCCCCAAGGTTTTAAACTGCTCGTGGTAGCTATTGCATATTGCCAGCGACATTGTTTAGGTCTCTGTTATAGCTTACAGTCTAAGCGTCATTCTTCAGAAAAGGGTTGTTTATGCATCAGATGTAATGAATAAAACTATGGGAAAAGTTAAGTCCATTTGAGGAAGAAATAAACAATAACCTGGAGAAATAAAAAAAAATTCAACTATTAACATGATTAAAAGGCAAGAATATACAAATATATACAGGCATGTAGTATCATTTGTATCAGCCAGAAAAATTATTTTACACTTAATTGAAAAAATGTTCACCTTACTCCCCAATACTCCCTGTCTGTTATATGATAGGAATTATAATTTTAGACTTCAAGTAAATTTTAAAACAATGTCTACACATTCACCTAACACATATTAAAAAATGAAGATATATTTAAAGACTTTTAAAGAATTGATTTTTAAAAATATATTTTGACCAACATCACAAATTCATATAACTGGCCCAAACTGGCAGATGATTAAATAAGCAATTAAATGTTCTACTTTCCTATTTGTAAGCATTATGTGTCCAGTGGTAAGGAGCCTATTAGAATAGCATAAAAAAGAATGTACAAATGTCAATAATTGATTTATCAAAAAAAAATTTTATTTCCTTCTCCTTCGGGACTTTTTTATTCTCATGTTCATAACTAAACCTAAACATCAAAAAAAAAATCTGGCCTTATAATGAAGAAAGGGGCCTCTTTCAAAATAGATAATTTCAGGGCCGCTGGGTCAGGGGTACCAGGGGGGTACTTTGACTAAAAATAAATTAATGCTTTGAAATCTGCCCTTTGATAAGCAATGGTGCCTCCTCCAAAATTTGTGAATTTCATGGCTTTTGGATTAAAACATGAGCCAAATACAATCGCTGGAAAGTTGTTACATGATACTCAGGTGACCTATAATGCCCGTGGGCCTCTTGTTTTTATTTTGGTACTGAATTTGGTGACATGTTCAGTTTTTTGGTGAAGTACAGTAAACATGACAAAACAGATAGTACAGGTACTGTGTATTGCTCAAATAAAATCACATAGACAAATTATAACAGATTATGGAGCTTGTCATCAAAAATGTTATATACGGTGTATTAGTACGGCATTAAGCCTATAGATGCGAAGGA
>NW_026936717.1:0-7374 GCF_032062105.1 Saccostrea cuccullata
TTTCTTATTTTTGAAAAATTGATCTAAATTCCCCTTTTCTATGCATAAAACTCCATCCTGAAGATTAAGATTGTACTGTATAAGACTGTAAATACTGAACTTTCATTTATTATCAAAAGGATTGATTTTCTCTCATTTAAATTTATTGTAAACAAATATAATAGGGGGCACCTGCTATTTCTCTAAGTGTCTTTCACTGGGGGGTGGTGATACTTTTTTGCACATACTTAAGCAACATGAAGGGTTAGATAAGAATCAGTTAGTATACCAGATTCTCAGATAATTTACTTTTCATAAGCATAAAAGAAATTTTGAATTAGTCTTTTTAAAGCCTTTCAATTTTGCTTAATCAGCTATATTTTATCAAATTTTGGAGCCTTTTTTAAATTCTGGGTAGAATCCACCCTTATGAAAAAAATGACACAGATGTGACTTTATATCATTTTATTGACAATAAAAAACAAAATCATGCAATTTATAAATGTTTTATTCATTACAGTCACAACTGTATCCAGGTCACATCAAAGGAATGACAGTTTCTCACTCCCTGGAATTCTACTTAATGGAGGAGGGTGTCATTCATTAAGATTGTCACAGCTTCCAAGACACTGAAGTGACAGGCCTAAAATTTTATACATATTCATTGGTAAGTATAAAGTTTTTGAAAATTACAAAATTGACTAATTCTGGGAGAGGTAAATATGTAAGTATAGGAATGAGAGTACCAAATCCCCGGATGAGCACATGGCATTGTTTGTGGCAGAATGTAGAGTCGAGTACTGAATAGGTCGGCATTACCTGATTGGCTGAAATGAGGTATGTAATGTTTTTCATTTTAAAGTAAAAATATTAATATTTGAAATAAATGATGGAATGTAGGAATATGACAGAGAATATAGAAATACCAGGGGTGATTGTAGGAGTGGGGGTTGATTTTTTTGGCAGAGCGTTATTTACTGCCGAAACCTATAAGTTTTAAAGAACTGCAATTTTGACCTATAAACGCCATGGGACCCTATAATTTTTCCGGGATTTTTTATAAGCGCTTGGATTAAAGTTTCAAACGATACCAAGGAATTATCTGAAATTAAATTAGTATAGAAGTGAGAGGACAAAATGTTTGTATAGAGTTCTATGGGAAAATAATTGGTACTCTTTTCCCATCAGTGGAATAGGAGGAAATGCGGATAAGAGATGGATACCCTTCATTATTATAGACAAAAAATGACAGAATTAAAGGTTTGCTTTAAAAAACCGAAAATATGTTTCCAATATGGACACTGTCATCATTTTCATATGGGTGGCGGGGTATCATCTCATTTTTTGAGCTCATATGCATTGCTCACAGTGCCTCTTGTTGAATCACAAACTATTGGTATATCGGGATATCTCATCAAGTGGCTTCTAAGTCTCATAAAAAAGGTTCGCTATTATCAAAATCTGATTTATTTACAGGTATACTACAGGGCTAGCTCTATTTGGACACTTTTAGTACACTGTAGTATTATATCCCCTGCTTGAAAAGCAGGATGTAATATAATAGTGATCAGGATGTCCGTCAGTCAGTTACGCTTTGGGGTATCCATCTCTTATCCGTTACTCCGTTCATACCATTGAAAACTATCACAAAAGTTTTATTACATATTGCCATTGTACACACCTTAATTTACTTTTTGATCCGATTTATATCTTGGGTTTCCCAAAACATGGACACTGTCATTATATTCGTATGGGAGATTGGGGGTATCATTTAGTGAGTTCATTGCTAACAGTTTTCTAGTATCTGAGATATGTAATTGATGTTTCTAATTAGAAAGTCCATGTGTAGATCATTCGCTTTAACAATGTTTACACAATACACTTGAAAAGATGCTAAACTAGAATTTATATATATATTTATACCAAAGCTTGATAAGCGGGAGGTTGTATAATAGTAATTAGGATGTCCGTCGATCCGTCCGTATGTCCGTATGTTACGCTTTAAGGGTACCAATCTCTTATCCAAAACTTCTTTCATACCACTGAATTAAATTTGATGAGATTTTCACATAATCTTTATTACATATTGCGACTGTGTACCTCGTATTTTACCTTTTGATCCGACGCACATTTTTTGGGTTTAATTCCTATAGCAAAACATTGGACACTTCCACATTATATGCACATGGGATGCCGGGGGGGGATCACTTGGTGAGATAATCTTAAATACAAAGTCTATAAAATATATTATATGCCCAAATTATTCTTTAAAGGGGATAAGGTGAATTATTTTCCAACCCATAGACATAAGGGGTTATTATTGTACCAGAATCTTGGCTGGTCTGCATATATTGACGGTATATTGTCAACAATGTTTATAAAAAAGAAATTGGTTTTTGAATAATTGAGTAGAAATAACCTTCAAAATTGAACACTACATTGAATACGCTCTTATTGTATGTGGTGGTTGCTCGGATCATGATTTTGAAAAGCTTGAAAATTTACAGCTAGCTGTGGCTGGACCTATTTTTGCATCTAACAGAAAACTAGCAGACTTGCAAAAAAAAGCTACTATGCCCAAAAGTCACGACGGGACCGTTCGATCCTGAATATTTGAATGTTTTTGAACCGAACAATCAGGAACGGTTATCGAAATACTTGTAATTATCGCAATAATGAGCAGTTTATTATTCCATGATGTAGATTAGAACGACTGTATAGTATTCATTATAGGTCATTTGTGAAAAGATGCTTTGAAACAGTAAAGCGTATGTACAGTGTATTAAAGTTAGAAACAAGAGAATCATTTTGATTATTTTACCCCCGTAGAAAACCGGGAAGGTATATGGTAATCGGTATGTCCGTTCGTCTGTCTGTACGTCCGTCCGACTGTCTGTTTCAGGTACCCATCAATTATCCGAATCTCCTATTATATCAATGAGTGAAAAATGAAACTTTCACAATTTTATATTTACATATTGCCATTGTGCAACTCCTATTCAACTTTTTGATCTGACACTTATTTTGGGTGTCACATAGAAAATAAGGACATCCCCATTATATTCATATCGGAGGCGGGGGGTGTCATTAAGTGAGCATATTTCTCAATATACCTCTAGTTTTCTTTAAAAAATCAAAGTCAATTTTCCATATCCAAAGGTAAAGTTTTGTCACAATTTATTGACTTGTGATATACGAAAGCCCTTGTACTAACGGTTTAAAAGTTATGGTTTTTAAAAGTGGGTCAAACTATAAGGCCAAGATCAAAATCTCAACTTTTTTTTTACTTAATGAATGTCTTGCCACAGTAAATACTCATGTGAAGTATGACAATCCTTGCACCAACGATTCAAAAGTTATGATTATGGTTAAAGTCTAATTCGGAAATTTTTGATAAACATTGGTCAAACTCAAGGTCAAGGTCATGAGGTACCAAAAAATTCTTATGAAAAGGAATACACCCCTTAAGAACGAAAGTCAAATCCCCGTCAACTTAAAATTTATGAACATGGTTAATGTTATTTTGTGGACAAGCCGACAGGTTGTCAGATGGACAGGATTAAATATATACTAGTATACCCCAGTCCAGAATCTTTGATAATGAGGAAAAAAAAATAACCAAAAACAAAATGTGTTTGTGAAACGCTGATGCCCCCGTATGGCAACATAGCAATGATTAAACTTTTCTTAATGCAAATTTAATTAATTTATACTAAAAGTAGGGTATTCTCACTGGAAAAAATGTGAAATTTAAAAAAAGGCCAATGTTAATTTTTTGTTTTAGATAAGTAAGGAAATCTCCAAGGTCAAGTTCAAAAGGGTAAGGTAATTGGCATCCAAAGAAAAGTCTTGCCACATTGAAAACTTATGTAGATATGGAAGCCCTAGCCCTAACCGTTCAGAAGTTATGACCATGGATAAAATCTTTTAAAAGTAAAACAAATTCTAAGGTCAAGGTCAAAAAGTAAAAGTTCTCGTTATCAAATGAGAGATCTTGTCACAAGAATTAAACATGTAAAGTTTGAAACCACTAGCCCTAACTCTTTAAAAGATATGGTCAAGGTTTGCTTTTAAAAAGTAGGTCAAACTCAAAGATAAAAGTTTTTCGTATTCAGTGAAGGGTAATCTTACAAGGATTACATATGTGAAGAATGAAAGTCCTATCTCTTAGCGTTCAAAAGTTAAGGCCAATGTTAAAGTACAGAAATCTACAAGGTCAAGGTCAAAGGGTTTAGGTTGTTTGTATCCAATGAAAGGTCTTTAACAAAGAATACATATGTGAAGAATAAATGTCCTGATATCCACTGTTCAAAAGAAATGGCCAAAGTAAAAGTTTTAAAATTTTTACGTAAAAGTCGGTCAAATTCTAAGGTCAAGGTCAAAAGGTCAAATTGGTGGTACCCAGAGAAAGGACTCATCACAAGGAATACACATGTAAAATGTGAAAGTCGTGGCAACATTAAATCAAAAGTTATTGGCAATGTTAAATATTTGCGGACAAACAGACAAACAGCTAGACAGACCAACGGACAGACACAACAAAAACTATTTACTCCGAAACTTCGTTTACGGGGGCATAAAAATTGTGGCCCCCTTCGATCCGCCAATATATCCTGGATGCTAACTAGCTGGTTTATCTCAAGTTTGCTGACCTATATATCCTGTGCATATTGTCCTAGCTGAATAATATCACGCTTTCGAAATCAAGGTCGTCTGTACAGGAAGTTACAGCAAGTACAAAGTAATCTAACAAAGATTGGATTTTAAAAGAGGGGGTAGCTAGGCTAGTCATTATATGAAAAAAATGTTTCTTAAGTTTTTTATACGTATGAAATCCCATTACATTTTTTAAGTCAAATATTTATTTTTTCTCGGCATTTTTATCATAAAAAAATTCTAATTCAAAGCGTTATAATTAAATGCGAACATAAGTTTTAGCAAGACCTGCAGTGAGCCTCTCGTTCACAACCTTCTGGATGCAAGACTCAGATTTTTTGTTTCAATCTGCGTCGAGAAAAACCAGATTTCTTTAACCTACATTGCCTTGCTTTTTAACAAATTCGTCTGCATAGGAATGCGGTATCGCTGTATCAATTTACAAATTGTACAGAAAATCTGAAATCCAAGTTTACCACAAGCTATAACTTGCGAAGTTTTGCAGATCCCCCCCCCCCTTCTTCTCGTAAAATATGAATAACGATGAAGAGTAGTTATTTGAGTTTCAATAAAAAAAAAAATTATATTTAAAAGTGAATTATTATAATTTATATATATTTTCTAGATTGAGATTTGAAAGAAATTGGTATTCCAAATACAAATCGGCTTGGTGTAAAATGCGGAGGATGGAGTCTCCACAAAACTCCAAAATGGAGGGTCAGAGAGTGCAAGGGGTGGAGCCTCTTGTGTCAATTTTTATACATTTGCCCGTTTTATGTTTCAATCATTTTAGAAGCTGGATACAACTGGGTTGCTTGTAGAGCTCTCCATCAGTGATAAAAAGTGCCTGTCAGAATTAATTACTGAGTCTAGATACTGGTATGTCCCAAAAATTTTATTGCAGATAATTATGTCATGCATAACATATCGCAGATCACTTTGTCTTTAAATTATCAACAATTAAAAAGTATATTTCATAATTGCTGTAAAAGCTACAAAAGCTTCTGTATGCGTAAACCACAAAAAGAAGATACAATTAAATTACAACTGAAAATGAAATTTAGTACAAAAAAAAGATAACATGACTTTCAATTATATCAACAACAAATGAGGGGAAAAATTTTTTGTCATCTTTCCCTAGAAGTTTAGGTAATCTAGCCCTTAGCAATTTTAACATTTGGCCCTTCAGATATCTGATACCTATACTAATAAAATCTGTCAAGACCTCATGGGTTACTGCGAGATAGCAGTGTGAATCAGACAGTTTCCATTGCACTTAGCATCTGTGATATCGCAAAACAAAATTTAAATCACAAGCACGGGCTGCATGCCCCTCATTTGTTTCTCATATCTGTAGGTCATTTCGATTCTCATTTTGTTGTCTCTTTATCATGATGCTTGTTTCTCATTCTTTTTAGAGCAAAAAAATAAAATAAAATAAAAACAGTTAATGGCCAGAGTTCTCTAATAAAACAGTTAATTTACTGAATCTATTATTTAATTATTTTTAATTTTTCTAAAATGGGATAATATTTCTGAGTGAATAATGACATCACGGCACATTTCCAACATCGGACAGTGTCTTCGACAGCAATCAGATTTCAGATGGTAATAGGTATTTTGTAATGAGGCCGACATTCATTGACACCTTTATATACATATCAGTCTATTTATATATATCTGTATAAAATATCACCAAAAGATAATAACTTTGATGCTATTCTGTTTCAGTCAGTCTCTGTTATCGTTAAAAATTAAATAATCAGCAAAGCTGTTCCCCTCGTTGAAATGTGGTGTTCATTATTTTTTTTTAATTACCGTTTCCTGTTTCTTTGTTTCTCATTTTGTATTTTATGGAGTTTATAAACAAATGTCATCAGATACTGTCAAATGGTCATCACAAAATCAGGTTGGGAGATATAACTGAGTTTCATTCACTCAACTTCAATGAAATTATTTTTTTTAATTGTTTGGGTAATGTAACATTCTAACACATTCTCACGGAGTATCAGAAAATGAGATGACAGATCTAATAAGCACGTGCTTAATTTACGACAAGCACTATGCTCCACCTCCTGCATCATCTAACACAAGAGGCTCCACCCCTTGCACTCTCTGACCCTCCATTTTGGAGTTTTGTGGAGACTCCATCCTCCGCATTTTACACCAAGCCATACAAATCCAAATACATAAATATTTTTTGCACAAATTAAGACAATCACTGTAATTGGTAAAGACATACAAAAAATAATGTAGCAAATAATGCAGTGTACTCATCAGATATTAAATACATTCAAATAATTACAACGTGCAATCATATACTTACTTATAGCTAAACATTTTTTTCTAATATCACATATTTGACAAAAAAATTAAGATGAAATTTAAGAGCTCTGTTACAACTGGTTTAAATTTCATAAATGATTTCTTAAAAACATATGTCATTATTATGGATATGGATATTATTATGGATTATTGGTTAAAATTAGGGAAAGTAGCTAGAAAATTTTGTTTTGAATATAATATAAAATCTCGATTAAAGACACAATTGCCCCGTTTTAATTTATACATATTATGAAGTATCTTGATTTTCCAATCATGGAAACGCACAACTCCACATTAATTGTCACATGCAAATGTGTATATTGATTATTACATGTATTCGGACATCACCTGTCTCAAGTCTGTATAGTTTGTGGATTTCAAAATTAATAGAACATATCAATGAATAATAATTGA
>NW_026936718.1:0-73466 GCF_032062105.1 Saccostrea cuccullata
TGGTCAGCCTTGTTAGTGGTGATAGGTTCTCTATTTTATGAATGTCATTGTTCTGCAGGTATAGCATGGTCAAATGCTGGTTATGGTGCAGGACAGGGATCTTTAGTAGCTGATTATCATACAAATACAGTACAGTCAAGTTCCTGCACATTGATAAATCTTCACCCTGAAATGCATTTTTCTTTTTACAAAAATATTTGTCATATAGTATAAAAATACAGCTATATCCAAAATTCTGTATATGTAAGACTTTTTTACCATTAGCTGTAATATTCTTTTTAAAGGAAGTAATTTAATTACCACTTCATCGATGGATCTGTCTTCTAAATAAAGATGAGTAAGGCGTTTCAAATACTGTTGCATGGATTCATCTCGTTTCTTCTTAGTGTACCCTGAGGTACCCCTTGCAATAAGGTCTATGGTCAATTTCACCATTGTGGAATACTAGTCATTATCCCATGTGTTCTTCAGGTTTGATGCAGAATTCTTTAATCTGTGTCATATTCCTAAATGGGATAAAGTTATTTATTAGGGCTGGGACGATACAACTTTTTCTATATCGATACGTATCATGATATTTGAGCCACGATACGATATGTATCACGATATGTCTAATTGCAGGGTTCTCCACATTGACAAGGGGTTTTACCATGGCGGCCCGCCGTGGTTAAATTTATGTGCGCCATGGTTAAACGAGCTGCGCCATGGTTAAAATCGGCAGCCGCCATGATTAAATTTTATTGCATTTCAGTCTTAACACCTACTGTTTTCATGACTTGAGTAGTTAATTGTGTTTATACTACGACTGCCATGCACCTCGCATGCCTCAAATGTAAGCGGACTGTGCTAAACAAACACGTCGTTAATCGGCGACTATGCTGTGAAGTGTGACAATCAATGGAGAGTCAATCAGCTGATCAGATGACCAATATTTTGAGAGTTAATTATCCTGTACACATGTAAATAATTTTTGGGAAATTCAACATGTTCACTACTTGATTAGATATATAACAGGTTTATATTTCAGATGACAATTACGAGCAGTGGGTCAGTTTAAAAAGTGTAAAACTAATCATTGATCATTGATATTATGATATATCGATATCTCGATATATCGTCCCAGCCCTATTATTTATAGGGTAAGGCACAATATGTCTGTCAAACAAGATAAAATAATTAATTAATTATGTGATTGAACTTTCATTTTATTGTTTGTAAACATGAAAAAATTACAAAGGAAAGAAACCAATTTACATCAACATTATTTTAAGATAGAACAATTTGTCAATATTATATCACTTATATGTTTATTTCTGCCACTGAGATATCGAAACGAATATTTTTCAATATTTTGACAGAAGAGCATAGTCCGTTGCTACGTTGTTGCTATCTATAGTTTATATGCTTTTCATTTATAATTTGTGTTCACTATAATTTTACACATTTGGACCATGATCAAAATACTCAAATTAATGTGCTTCAATCTTTACAAACAAATAGAGCTTCCTAACCTTTTCCTTTGATCCATGGCACTCTCAGCAGTCAAGACAAGCGTTCACATGATGCATGATGACAAAGTATGCGAGGTCCGCACCGAATGGGAAAGTTTTCGGCAGTCCTCGGTTCCTTGCCTCACTAGTGCACGAACGACCCGAGGAGCTCTGAGTGAGATTTTACACAAACAAAAATTTCTGTGTAAAAAATCCTAGATTTATCAGGCATATCACAGTAAAAATGATTATGTTTTAATTGGTTACCGGAATCTACCGTAGTTTAGCCGATTTCATTAGACTGTTTCTTTGACTGAGGAATGCATTGCCTTCTATCGAAATCTCGTTCAACCAGACGCTCGACTGTCTCCGTAAACCTCCGACCAGCTCGTCGGATATTTACGGAGACAGCCGAGTGTCTGGTTGAACGAAACTATCTCTCGAGCCTTTCCAAAAAGCTCGGGAACTGAATCTCCGCTTTTCGGATAGGCCCGAGATTTGTCGCTTATACTCAATTTGCAAATAATGTAACGTTAGATCACAGGCATCTGACGTTACTTATTTTAAAAAAAAAATATCCTACCTAACCTTGTTTATTTTTTTTATCAAAAGAAAAATAAGTCACGTCAGATGCCTGTGCGTTAGATAAATAATAAAATATAAACTGGTCTTTTTACAAGACACTCGACGGCCTGAGTGAATAAGGTTACGGAGACAGTCGACAATCGCAGCTCCAACTCCTCGAGTCTTTTCAGAATTTGTCGGAAAGACTCGAGAAGCAATCGCAAATTCACGGGTATGTTCCGACGTCAGACGGAAAGACCCGAGATAACGCGATTGACCAGCCGATTGTCTGGTTCCCATAAGCGCTTTGCTAGGTAAAGACCCGAAGTGTTCCGAATAAATCGCATGCGCAGTGCATATTTCATGATACATTTCCTTTTCAAGTTCATTCTCGCATACTTAGAAAAAAATAAACCTTTTGATATTTTTTGTATGTCTTAAAACAGACTCAAAAGTTTAACTTATAACGAGTGTACAACACGTGTTCTCGATGGTATTCGATGACAATGGTTTGACAGAAACCCAAAACATGTAAACAAATCGAAGAAAACACAGGTTGCTATAAACGCCATAATCTGAAACGGAGAGAGAGAAAAATAACATTCAGGTATTTAGTTTAATCTCTGACAGATGATTGGGGTTTAACCATTTAGTTTTAAAAAACGCATATAAGTTAATCAATTTGTGTAAAAACTTTGGTCAAGTTGATATTCATTATAAAGAAAATGTATTATACAGAACTAAATAACTACTGTAATACTACTATCAAAATAAGTTTTATACAAAAACCGAGGGTCTATTAGTCTTATAGTAGATCTAACTGTTACAACTCTCTTCCATCACTGAGGAATGATGCTAGTGGCGATGGTCTTCTTTGTTAAAGCTTTATAACAACTCATCCATTATTGTACTTATTTCTCATGTTCATTGCCTCACTGCACACAAACTGAGTTTATATTTCATTTACACAAGTACTAATTAGATAAATATATCTATTTTTTAATGGGAAAAACCAATACAAGCCTCATAATCTTGTTGCAGGGAGGATGGCAGCTGCTGTTGAAAATGACATAGAAGAATTTATTCAAAATCAGAAAGCAAAACTACAACAGGAAAGGCAGTACCTGTCGGTAAGATTGTTTGTAGATTGTGTATTGAGGGATTATCCATTATATGGCTAGCTTAACTTACAAGCTAACAGCTATTAAATCAATGATGCTATAATTTATGTGGATGATGTCTTGAGGTGTGGACTTTTATATGCATGCTTACATAGTAAACTGGTGTTGAGTAGGCTACCTAATGTTTTTTAAAATTAGTTGCTTTAAAAATCATACAGACTGGTCTGTTCATTCATTCATTCAGAGATGTTTTCATATATTTTTATAACATATCACAATTGCAAGAAATGAAGTATATACTTTTAAATTTTGTATATATCTTATGTGTGTAGTCTGATACATGCATAGGTGTATGCAATGGAGACATTGAATGCTGTATTGTAACATAATTCAGTTTTGTAGAGTTTTAAGTCGTATTTAAGTCACAATTTTTATATGTTATCATTTATTAGCTAGACTTATAGAGTCACATCACTGCAGACTTTTGTTTTCAAATTTCACAGTAGAGCTCGACAATGATTCAGCAGGCCATGCACTTGTACATGTTGAGGTTTTCAGTATGAAATCAGTTTTAAACATTTTGTCCTAGCTATTTCTTGCTTGAAAGCAAATTATGTGACCAATATGCAGAGCAATGGACTTAAAAGTGTCATTATTATGAATATACATTTGTAGGGAATCTCATGTATGTTCATAAATATACATATTTATTATACAAAGCTATAAATTATGGGGTCAGTTAGCTTTCCTTTTATAGCCAGCAGATGACTGTTTTAACATCTGCTGTCAATTGTCAATCAGTGAATTTTGTGGATGGACCTTTGTTTTGTATCAGTGAAGTAAAACATTTAATAAATCATTTTGTTTGTTAGTGAAATTCTGGTTCAGACATTTCTTTGGCTTAATTTGCATAAGGGATTAGATGAACCAGAATTTCTCTAACTCTCTCAATGATGTACTTAGATAATTTCTCAGTTGTTTAAATTATTTATCCAGTCTCTTAATTAATCAAGAATAAAATTTATTTTATGAATTCAATTGTATCTTATATCTTGATAAATGTGACACAACTACAAACTCTCATCCAGGAGAAGGAAAGAAATGATGAGAGGGCAGGACGTAGGCAATGGGAACGACCAATCGAAGCAAATTATGCTAATGAGGTAGGCAGAAAAATCGAAGATATAGGAATTGTCTTACTGATATAGGTTTTAGATTATTGAAAAGATATAAAATGTGACAGAAGTGGAATTTTACAGTGGAGTTTGTTTTGTATGTTGGCATGGAGGGTAATAGCAAAATTTTTGGACAAAGTAGTATTCATAAAGCGCATTACAATATTATTGCTTGGAAAGAAAATTAATTAAATTTCAGAGGGTAAGATCTGATCCAGATGGACTACCTCTTACAAATGAAAAAGCAAATTCAAAACAGCAACAGTTGAGAGATGAAAGAAAAAGAGAATATAATGAGTTTTTAAAAGAGAAACAGGTACAGACCTAATAAGTTGTTCGCTTTTCTGCACAATTCACAATACTGGGTACATATATTACATTTTATACTCAGTGACAGTTTCTTATATGGCTACTTTGAATTCTTAAAATGTTTTTTATATTTTATTTATATATTTTTGATTTTTGCAATAAAGATGCATTTATAAATGCAATATATTGGAATTTAATGAAACGACCTAAAGTGAAATTATTTTTTTCTTAACTAAATGATTCAAAATATTGATTCAAAAATGATTTAATAATTATAGGTTTTTAAAGATAAATTAGTCTTCATTGTAATAATTATAATGCCTATATAATTACACATGTAGAATAAGACAGGCTCTAAAATACCTGGAAGTAAGGAAGTCCCAAATATTGCACAAAATAATGAGCAAAAGGGAGGGAATCCTCAGAGAGATGGGGGGCTCCCAGTTCAGAAAGAGGCTGGCCCTGATAGCAGTAATATTCCTCAGGTGATTACAGTTATTGAATGTTGTTCCATAGGTATTATATGGTTTGTCACGGTATCTGAATTGTATGGGGGAGTTAACTTTCATGGAAGCATGGTGTCATGTTTTTTAAGTTAGCTAGTGCTCTTTTTTCCTTTTCTTTTTGCTTATTTTCATGCAGCTATAGATTTTGTCCAATTTGTCTAGAGGCATTGCTAAATATGTGCATATGTATCTATAGATTATACATATTAAATACTAGAAAAAGAAGAAACAATTTCATACCAAATCATGTATTTATCATTTCATATTTATGCTAGTATTTTTTATTTGTTTTCTGGCTTTAGTTAGTTTGTATTTGTCTTTCTATGTCTTGTATAATAAACTACTAAAATGATTAACTTTCAGCATGTAGATTTTCAGTATATAGACTGTAATTTCTTGTTTTGCTTTAATTTTTATTGTGATGAATGTTGTTTTAGACTGTTTTTAAATATATACATATATGCATTTTGCTGCTTGATTTCATAATTTTTTTTGCTGCTTATTTGTGTTTAAAATTTTAGTTTTATTTATATTTGTCAGAATAAATCTGCTATATATACATTTATATTTTGAAATAAAATGATTAATTGTTCATGTAGTATGTTGTTTGATGTAACTTAAAAAAAAAAACATGCACAATTTTATTATAAAACAGCTCTTTATTTTCTGAATGTAGTTTTAATAATTTCATCTTTCAATGAATAGTGAGTGTTTAACTGATAGAAAAGAAATGTTTACGTTTAATTTTGTTGACTATAAAAGCATCAGAAGGGAGGCCATCAGTCGAGCCCTAGGAGACCTGAGATAGATTATAATGAAATCGAGCGAAATTTTCAGGACCAGAGGAGGAGAGAATATAATGAATTTCTTAATCGGGTAAGTAAATTAAAAATTACCAGTAACTTGCATTGAAAGAAATGTAAGACTCAGAAAAATCTTATAGCTTTTGTGACAGAACTCTACGGAGGAGGTCACATGACCGTCAGGCGTCTATATCACATGCTCAGCGCTTGAGCAGAACGGTGGCAGATGTGCATTAAAATCAGAGAGGACTAATTTAGAATATAATCAATACTGACACCAAATATTGTTTCTTTTATGGAAGTTATTCAATTAGTACGCAGACTTTTTTTATCACCCCTCGTATATATTATATCTGTTTAATAGAAACACAAATTTTAAGCTGTCTTCTTGCAAATGCATAAGAAAGAACAAATCTTCTTCCAATTTTAGCCCAAATTTAAAAAGGCCCCAACACCTCCTCAATCAGGGATGAAGTTTGGAGAGTTTGAAGATTTTAAGAAGAGGGTGGAACAACAGCGTAAAGAAGAGTATAGAGAGGAGTTAGAAAAGGTCAGAGCTCAGGGCACAAGAAATAGAAGGCCCTTGTTTCACAATAAATAAGATGGCTTTAGTTAAAAGGCTTTTGTGAAATAAATTTTAATATTTATAAAAGTCCATCTTTTTTAGTATTTTTTGTATGACTTTTTTCAGCAAGCTTTAGAGCAGGCAATAACCAGGGCCAGAGGAAATGTGGACATTAGTATACCCAGACATGCTCAACTCGTGTCTCCAGATTACAATAAGATATCTCAGGAAAAACAGAGGCGGGACCTCCGAGATAAAATGGTGGAGGAGAAGCGAATCCAAGAATTCGAGAGAATGTTACATGTGCATCATGACGACAGACATATAGAACAGGTAACCACTATCAGATTGTAGTAGAGGGGTATCTTAGGGTAACCACTATCAGATTGTAGTAGAGGGGTATCTTAGGGTAACCACTATCAGATTGTAGTAGAGGGGTATCTTAGGGTAACCACTATCAGATTGTAGTAGAGGGGTATCTTAGGGTAACCACTATCAGATTATTGTATCTTAGGGTAACCACTATCAGATTGTAGTAGAGGGGTATCTTAGGGTAACCACTATCAGATTGTAGTAGAGGGGTATCTTAGGGTAACCACTATCAGATTGTAGTAGAGGGGTATCTTAGGGTAACCACTATCAGATTGTAGAGGGGTATCTTAGGGTAACCACTATCAGATTGTAGTAGAGGGGTATCTTAGGGTAACCACTATCAGATTGTAGTAGAGGGGTATCTTAGGGTAACCACTATCAGATTGTAGTAGAGGGGTATCTTAGGGTAACCACTATCAGATTGTAGTAGAGGGGTATCTTAGGGTAACCACTATCAGATTGTAGTAGAGGAGTATCTTAGGGTAACCACTATCAGATTGTAGTAGAGGGGTATCTTAGGGTAACCACTATCAGATTGTAGTAGAGGGGTATCTTAGGGTAACCACTATCAGATTGTAGTAGAGGGGTATCTTAGGGTAACCACTATCAGATTGTAGTAGAGGGGTATCTTAGGGTAACCACTATCAGATTGTAGTAGAGGGGTATCTTAGGGTAACCACTATCAGATTGTAGTAGAGGGGTATCTTAGGGTAACCACTATCAGATTGTAGTAGAGGGGTATCTTAGGGTAACCACTATCAGATTGTAGTAGAGGGGTATCTTAGGGTAACCACTATCAGATTGTAGTAGAGGGGTATCTTAGGGTAACCACTATCAGATTGTAGTAGAGGGGTATCTTAGGGTAACCACTATCAGATTGTAGTAGAGGAGTATCTTAGGGTAACCACTATATATTGTAACCATATCAGATTGTAGTAGAGGGGTATCTTAGGGTAACCACTATCAGATTGTAGTAGAGGGGTATCTAGGGTAACCACTATCAGATTGTAGTAGAGGGGTATCTTAGGGTAACCACTATCAGATTGTAGTAGAGGGGTATCTTAGGGTAACCACTATCAGATTGTAGTAGAGGAGTATCTTAGGGTAACCACTATCAGATTTAGTTTAGTATTTAGGGTAACCACTATCAGATTGTAGTAGAGGGGTATCTTAGGGTAACCACTATCAGATTGTAGTAGTATCTTAGGGTAACCACTATCAGATTGTAGTATCAGGGTAACCACTATCAGATTGTTAGAGGGGTATCTTAGGGTAACCACTATCAGATTGTAGTAGAGGGGTATCAGGGTAACCACTATCAGATTGTAGTAGAGGGGTATCTTAGGGTAACCACTATCAGATTGTAGTAGAGGGGTATCTTAGGGTAACCACTATCAGATTGTAGTATCTTAGGGTAACCACTATCAGATTGTAGTAGAGGGGTATCTTAGGGTAACCACTATCAGATTGTAGTAGAGGGGTATCTTAGGGTAACCACTATCAGATTGTAGTAGAGGGGTATCTTAGGGTAACCACTATCAGATTGTAGTCGAGGGGTATCTTAGGGTAACCACTATCAGATTGTAGTAGAGGGGTACTTAGGGTAACCACTATCAGATTGTAGTAGAGGGGTATCTTAGGGTAACCACTATCAGATTGTAGTAGAGGAGTATCTTAGGGTAACCACTATCAGATTGTAGTAGAGGGGTATCTTAGGGTAACCACTAAGGGTAACCACTATCAGATTGTAGTAGAGGGGTATCTTAGGGTAACCACTATAGATTGTAGTAGAAAAACTATCAGATTGTAGTAACCACTATCAGAGGGGTATCTTGAGGGTAGGGTAACCACTATCAGATTGTAGTAGAGGCAGTATCTTAGGGTAACCACTATCAGATTGTAGTAGAGGACTAATTTAGGGTAACCATATTGTAGTGTATCTTAGGGTAACCACTATCAGATTGTAGTAGAGGAGTATCTTAGGGTAACCACTATCAGATTGTAGTAGAGGAGTATCTTAGGGTAACCACTATCAGATTGTAGTTAGGGTAACCTATCAGATTGTAGTAGAGGGTATCTTATAACCACTATCAGATTGTAGTAGAGGGGTATCTTAGGGTAACCACTATCAGATTGTAGTAGAGGAGTATCTTAGGGTAACCACTATCAGATTGTAGTAGAGGGGAATCTTAGTCTAACCACTAACAGATTGTAGTAGAGGAGTATCTAAGTGTAACCACTATCAGATTGTAGTAGAGGAGTATCTTAGGGTAACCACTATCAGATTGTAGTAGAGGGGGTAACCACTATCAGATTGTAGTATCTTAGGGTAACCACTATCAGATTGTAGTAGAGGGGTATCTTAGGGTAACCACTATCAGATTGTAGTAGAGGGGTATCTTAGGGTAACCACTATCAGATTGTAGTAGAGGAGTATCTTAGGGTAACCACTATCAGATTGTAGTAGAGGTGTATCTTAGGGTAACCACTATCAGATTGTAGTAGAGGGGTATCTTAGGGTAACCACTATCAGATTGTAGTAGAGGGGTATCTTAGGGTAACCACTATCAGATTGTAGTAGAGGGGTATCTTAGGGTAACCACTATCAGATTGTAGTAGAGGGGTATCTTAGGGTAACCACTATCAGATTGTAGTAGAGGGGTATCTTAGGGTAACCACTATCAGATTGTAGTAGAGGGGTATCTTAGGGTAACCACTATCAGATTGTAGTAGAGGGGTATCTTAGGGTAACCACTATCAGATTGTAGTGTATCTTAGGGTAACCACTATCAGATTGTAGTAGAGGGGTATCTTAGGGTAACCACTATCTGATTTTAGTAGAGGGGTATCTTAGGGTAACCACTATCAGATTGTAGTAGAGGTATCTTAGGGTAACCACTATCAGATTGTAGTAGAGGGGTATCTTAGGGTAACCACTATCAGATTGTAGTAGAGGGGTATCTTAGGGTAACCACTATCAGATTGTAGTAGAGGGGTATCTTAGGGTAACCACTATCAGATTGTAGTAGAGGGGTATCTTAGGGTAACCACTATCAGATTATAGTAGAGGGGTATCTTAGGGTAACCACTATCAGATTGTAGTAGAGGGGTATCTTAGGGTAACCACTATCAGATTGTAGTAGAGGGGTATCTTAGGGTAACCACTATCAGATTGTAGTAGAGGGGTATCTTAGGGTAACCACTATCAGATTGTAGTAGAGGGGTATCTTAGGGTAACCACTATCAGATTGTAGTAGAGGGGTATCTTAGGGTAACCACTATCAGATTGTAGTAGAGGAGTATCTTAGGGTAACCACTATCAGATTGTAGTAGAGGAGTATCTTAGGGTAACCACTATCAGATTGTAGTAGAGGAGTATCTTAGGGTAACCACTATCAGATTGTAGTAGAGGGGTATCTTAGGGTAACCACTATCAGATTGTAGTAGAGGGGTATCTTAGGGTAACCACTATCAGATTGTAGTAGAGGGGTATCTTAGGGTAACCACTATCAGATTGTAGTAGAGGGGTATCTTAGGGTAACCACTATCAGATTGTAGTAGAGGGGTATCTTAGGGTAACCACTATCAGATTGTAGTAGAGGGGTATCTTAGGGTAACCACTATCAGATTGTAGTAGAGGGGTATCTTAGGGTAACCACTATCAGATTGTAGTAGAGGGGTATCTTAGGGTAACCACTATCAGATTGTAGTAGAGGGGTATCTTAGGGTAACCACTATCAGATTGTAGTAGAGGAGTAGGGTAACCACTATCAGATTGTAGTAGTATCTTAGGGTAACCACTATCAGATTGTAGTAGAGGGGTATCTTAGGGTAACCACTATCAGATTGTAGTAGAGGGGTATCTTAGGGTAACCACTATCAGATTGTAGTAGAGGGGTATCTTAGGGTAACCACTATCAGATTGTAGTAGAGGGGTATCTTAGGGTAACCACTATCAGATTGTAGTAGTAGGGTAACCACTATCAGATTGTAGTAGAGGAGTATCTTAGGGTAACCACTATCAGATTGTAGTAGAGGGGTATCTTAGGGTAACCACTATCAGATTGTAGTAGAGGGGTATCTTAGGGTAACCACTATCAGATTGTAGTAGAGGGGTATCTTAGGGTAACCACTATCAGATTGTAGTAGAGGGGTATCTTAGGGTAACCACTATCAGATTGTAGTAGAGGGGTATCTTAGGGTAACCACTATCAGATTGTAGTAGAGGGGTATCTTAGGGTAACCACTATCAGATTGTAGTAGAGGGGTATCTTAGGGTAACCACTATCAGATTGTAGTAGAGGGGTATCTTAGGGTAACCACTATCAGATTGTAGTAGAGGGGTATCTTAGGGTAACCACTATCAGATTGTAGTAGAGGGGTATCTTAGGGTAACCACTATCAGATTGTAGTAGAGGGGTATCTTAGGGTAACCACTATCAGATTATAGTAGAGGGGTATCTTAGGGTAACCACTATCAGATTGTAGTAGAGGGGTATCTTAGGGTAACCACTATCTGATTATAGTAGAGGGGTATCTTAGGGTAACCACTATCTGATTGTAGTAGAGGGGTATCTTAGGGTAACCACTATCAGATTGTAGTAGAGGGGTATCTTAGGGTAACCACTATCAGATTGTAGTAGAGGGGTATCTTAGGGTAACCACTATCAGATTGTAGTAGAGGGGTATCTTAGGGTAACCACTATCAGATTGTAGTAGAGGGGTATCTTAGGGTAACCACTATCAGATTGTAGTAGAGGGGTATCTTAGGGTAACCACTATCAGATTGTAGTAGAGGGGTATCTTAGGGTAACCACTATCAGATTATAGTAGAGGGGTATCTTAGGGTAACCACTATCAGATTGTAGTAGAGGGGTATCTTAGGGTAACCACTATCAGATTGTAGTAGAGGGGTATCTTAGGGTAACCACTATCAGATTATAGTAGAGGGGTATCTTAGGGTATGTCAGATACCAGGAGGATGTTAGATTTATTAAATAAAATATTTAAGTTTGGTAATGCTTGTTCTAGCTGTTAGCAAACTTGTAGTTGTTTTATTTTCAACAATAGGTGCTCTTAAATGCTCAGATATCATTCTGTTGAAGTTTTGAATCTCTCAATTAATCATTAAGTTTCAACAATGTTTTTATCGAAAATGTACATGGGAATATATGAGCATGTGGGCCCAGGTGTTGGTGGGGGAGCTAAAGTGGGAGAACACTTATAATGATTATTTATTTTGGTTTCTTATTTTGTTGAGTTTTGCTCTATGTTTGAATATTCTTTTATTTTTCGTGATATAGGAAAAAGATAGAATGATAGAAGCTTATCCATTGAGAGAACAAGATATACAAGCCTTGTTTCAAAGACAGAGAGAGGAAAAAGAGAGGGCTAAAGAGATAGCAGAACGAGAAAAAGAAATTGAAAGAAAACAATCAGAATTTCAGAGAAAACTGGATGATAATCTTATAAGAGATAGGGGGGACTATGGTTACCAGGTATAAATATGTCAGTGCCAGGGTATTGACATCATAAAAAATCGCTGTTAACCAGAAAGTCTCTCCTGAAGGTTACATTTTATTTGGGAAAAAAAGGGAGTTTCTTCAAAAGACAGCAAAAGTCAAAGTTTAGTTATATGGGGGTAGGGGGTTATTTGGTAGGAACATGATATATTGGACAAAATCAATAGCTGTTTTTGGAATGGCACATTTTATTTTGGGTTTGTTTGTGTGTGTATTTTTTATTTGGTTGCACATATGATGAAGCTCTGAATTTTGTATTCAGCTTTATTTGTTATATATATAGATATAAGTACTTGTAAAATAATATTTATTAAATTGTGGTAGCCAATTTTTCTTAACAAAAAAACACGACATGTAAAATCTTGATACAAGATACAATAAATCGCTAATTTTATTCACTTTTAGGGAAGAAATGCACCTCTATCTGAACTTCCACCCCCAGGGCGAAGGAATGACCAGTACGACACCCGAAGACTGCAGTCAGAATATGCCCCTCCCCCTAGGAACGACGACTACTCCCCGAGGAGGGAGGAGAACGACAGATTCGTGGACAGATTACATCAGCGATACGAGGACGAGAGACGAAATGATTACCAGAATTACGTACAACAGGTCAGTAAAATGGGGGAAATTCCACCCCAGGATACTCCCAGTAAATTGGTTTTAGTGGGAAAAAGATAATTCTACCAACAGAGATGGATGATGTTTATATTTTTGCCCTACATTCTCAAGAAGTTAAAAATAGTTTTTTTGACAAAGAAGTTTATTCGGTAATAACTAATATTTGCCCCCCAAATCAAACTTTGATGGAGATATACTAATTAATTTCTTAAACAGGAAAGAATATGCTGACTTCAAAGCACTGAATATTTTCATAAGTAATGACGCCATATGTATGTAATGACGTCACAAACATGACGTAAATTTCAGTTTTTTAAGAATTTTACAGAAAAATGTACATATTTCGTTGATATTTTGAGTAAAAGTCACCGAGCGCATGTGTCTTCAGGATAAATATTTTGATATAATGTGTAGAATGATAATATCAATGAAATATGTCAATATTGTTCCTGAACAAACTTGCGCTCTATAAATTTTAAAGCTAAAATTGTTGAAATTTTGTCCATTTTGTCCTCTTTCTGAAAAAGGATATAAAATCGGATTAGTTTGTGACGTCATAAAAACAAAAATTGTGAATACACTGCTTTGACACTATAATATTTTCTGTTAATTTATATTTCTCATACAATTTATTGAATTCAGCACATTTCAGGAAGTTTTCAAAATTTGACTTTTGTGGGGGCAAATATATGCAATATACCACATTAGTTCTTTTAGCAAAAACCAATTATAAAGACTGGGATTGAGGCAAATTTTTATAATGAGAAGGAAAATATTTAATTTACATGAGCAATCATTTTTGAAAAAAAATTCTAGAACAAGGAAGTTTAATATATTTACATAAGCAATCATTTAGGATAGCTGTGACACAATGGTGACATAGAAACATGAGATTAGTCTTAGGTTTTAAAAAAGGCTGACTGATTTATACTTTCCCTGATTTCCATCTAGTTTTAGATAGAACCTGACCAGCCTTTTGTTTTTTGTGAGATATTGTGTGTTTGAAGAATTCTAAATGAGATATTCCCCTTAACTAATCAGAGCATGAAACAGTTAATTTAAAATTAGCATAAACCTCTACTTTAGTCTGAGTCAGAGCCTCCTTTCAGTCATAGACTGGGGGGATATGAAACACACAGAGAGAAGCTGAAATCAGAGAGAATCCAGGAAACTCGCCAGCATCTGGAAGAGGTAGCTCTGTGTATGATCTATCACTGCACCTTACCCTCTGTGTTCTGTTTCCTCTACCTTTCAGTGTCACCTCTGTGTGTTGAGATTCTGTACCTGTAAATCTATGTGGTAGAACTGTCCTCTGCCTCTCAATGTCACTCCTGTGTCTTGAGAATCTATACTAATCTTGTAAATCTTTTTGGTATAAATTTTCTCAGTTCTCTACCTCTCTTTGTCACCCCTGTGTCTTGAGATTCTATACTTAAGTCTTGTACTTCAATCTTTGTGGTACTCTCTGTTAAAGGGAGTTGTGGATCAGTTAATGTTTCTCTATTCTCCTTTCTCAGAATCTTGATACCATCTTTTAATAGTAACCATAGGATGATAGTTTTAGAATATCTTGCATCAATAACTCAAAGTACTCAGAAGTACAGAGAGCCGGGCTCATTTACAGAGTAGAATGAATTTCTTACATGAATCACGTTTATATTCTGATGAAAAAATTATTTTAAAACTATCAGTATAAATGATAAGACACTGACAGTGAGTTTTTCAATCCTAATACCACGGTCCGATTTTGTCAGAATCAGAATTAATCTGGTACCACAGCTGAATGTAAACAAACAGGCCAGTCTGGTTCCCTCTCCTGCTTTACCTCATATGTGTAGAGAACTACGATAACACTGATTATCAAAAATCCTTACGCTAATGAACTATGTTCTTTGACTTAGGACTGAAGTTTTCAAAGTCATTACTACTAATGTTTATTTATATAGATAAAACTTCGTTTTATTTTTGTTGCTTTATTTAGCGTTTGTAATATCTAAAAAGCGGTTGAGAGTAAGAACTATATTTTTGCACGTAACTTTAAAATGGCGACTATGGGGTTGACTTCCTGCCTCGAACAGGATGATATAAGCCGGCAATTGCTCTTTGAGCAATAAGCCGGGCTAAAAATGAGAGACTTTGTAGAAATCCTTGCTTACTTGGTAATTGAAAATACTTTAGAATATTTTACATCTTTCGGTTGTCCACATGAACCTTTTAGTGGATATATTTGCTCTTAGACTGGTAATATGAACATGCACCTCTGTTGAACCAAATTTGAGTGAAACAATAGTTATGAGTATTTTTGAAGAATATAGTTTTAAGTATATATATATAATTACATGAATTTTATCTGAAACCTTTTGCATAGCATGGGAAATAGGAACTCTTGAATTATCTAGGGAATTAATTCCAGCATTTGTAATAGTAAGTGATTACAAAACCCAGAAATATTGGTTAAATTGAATTTTAAATATGTGCGAACAGACCAAGCATATTTCTTCATTTTTTGTCTGACAAATTTCATGTGGACTTACCTAGCTGTGTTAAAAAAAGTTAATACACTGAATTACGTGTGGTACGTATCTCTATGAGACTCTGTATTTAGTAAACTTTTTAGTATTTTTCTCTGTATGTTGCTTGCTGTTTACATACTTTTTTTTCATTCTTTCCAAAAAGCTACAATTTTTTTTTGTAAATTGTGTTTTGATTGTTTAAAATCACAGGATGTTGTCAAATTTGAATGCACACAAGGCTGAACTTTCTTTTACATAATTTCAAGTTAACTATATGCCTTTGATTTTGTTGTCATATTTATTAATGTACTGAGTATATAGGTGTATGAGTTTTGTTACTCTGATTTTGTTATCAATGCACCAGAAAAATGCACAAGCCATGAACCGTAGCTGGAATGATCCAGAGGACATAGACAGTGGCCTCCCTTTATCTAATGACTTTAAACGCAAACAGCAACAGGAAGCCGAGAGAAATCGAGAATATAATGAGTTTCTTAAAAAGGTATCACTTGACTTGCATGTATTGTATTCCATTCGTTCACCGTTTTGTTTTTGCTTATACAGTATTATTTTTATAGCTCACCTAAGCCAAAAGGCTGAAGTGTGCTTTTCTGATTGAAGGGTGTCTGCATATATGTCTGAAGTCTGTCTGTCATCAGTAATTTTGTTACGTTCTTTAACTGTTTCACCTTCTCTAGAACCACTTGGGCAATTTCAGCCAAAATTGGCATTAGATTTCAACAAAAATTTCACTAAGGTAGCAGGACCACACTTACTAGTGTACTTATGCCAACATTCCCTAGTGGTTGGGATTCAAGTTTGTAAAAATTGATGAGTGTTTGTTGAAGTTTTATTGAAATAGGAAGATATTTTATAAAGCACCTGCATGTAAAAAAAATCGTATTTTTTTCTCCAGAACAGCAAAACTACAATACACTCAGAATCTCATTAAGTGTGCATTCAAGTTTTGATGTCATAACCTGGGTAAAAAAAATTTCTTGGGAATAAATTAAAGAGAAAAACAATTTTCTTTTTATCTGCATCACAGCAAAGATGAATCAGGTGAGCATTGTAGCCCATGTCCATTGACTTTTTTTCACCTTGAAAATTCTGCAGATCAATTTATGTTTTGAAGTTTATTTTTTAAAATAATTGATTGTTCAAAGAAAATATACCTACTTGAATCTACTTAACTTGTAGCCAAACACTTGTATTTTCTATTACCGTAAATCTGGATTTTTTTGCGTCGATTTTATTTTGCGAATTCGGGTCAGAATGCTGTTGATTAATTTTTACGTTTCAAAATTTTGCGAATGACCACTACTTTGTTTACATTTTCTTATTGGTATTTTATTTTTAAGAATAATATTTTTGCGAATGCAATGAACTCGCAAATTTGCTAAAAATTTATCTACAGCAAAAATTTCCAGATTTACGGTAATAACCAGGGTATTAAACATACCGCTTGTCTTCAATTTAAAAGGTTTCCTTTTTAGTAGCATATTGATAAAGACAAGTAATTGATTAATAGGTTGCATTTCAAAAAGTTAAAGATTTTCAAGGGACGGTTTTGAAAATTTTAATTTAAACCTTTTTCTGTAATTTTTGTTTGTATTGCATGTACAGTATTTTTCACTTTACACTTTGATTTTTTATATTTTGTTTATTTTGTTTTTTATGAAATTTAAATTTTAATTGTCACAAAAGTGGATAATGGATATACCAGTTTTTTGGGATTTGTTCTCTTAATGGTAAGTTTTATTTCAATAGAAGTAAGATTCCTTCTTTTTTATCAGAAATTTAATAAAAACAAACCCCCTGCAGGGAGGCAGAGGGGGTCAAATCTGTCGCTTGGAGGATACGAAGATGAGAAGAAAAAATTGCAACAGGAACGTCAGAGAGAGTATCGAGAGTTGATGGACAAGGTAGCTCTGTCCACTAACTAACCATCAGCACACCTTTAATCTGTGTCATCTTCTTCAAAATACCTCACATCTCCTCTCCACTCATTATAAAATATATTTCACAACAACTTGAAAAAAATAATTGCTGTATATGTAAAACCAAACTTTCACGTGACACCTCTTTAACAAAATTTCTGCTTTTATGGATTTTTTTTGTATAGATGCTTTAAATTGTAATCAAATATTCAAATATTATATTTTGCTTACAAATATCTTCACTTAAACATTAGCGTGAGTTTTGTGTACCACCTTCTAGCATGTGTACTATTACTCCACGAAGAGAGTGGACCAAAACAAACTGCCGTCCCTGCGTAATGATGCCAAGGTCAGGAAACACCCGCTGGTTATTTATAGGGAGCAGGTTAACGAGTTATTAAAGTCTCTTGACGAGATCTCAGGCAGTGAGGTACCAGAATTTATTCTCAGACAATACATTAAGAAAATCAAACAAAAAAAAGATTTGATCGAGGAAAATTATCAACTGCAGCTTCAGGTATCACGTATGCAGCGTGCATGGCCAAGATTTTAACACACTACCACTATAAAGATGCAGGTGCCCCATTTCTACAATTACTACTGAGCATGTTGGTTTTTCTGCTCTCTAATGAAACTGGAATTATACTGATGCATGAAGATACTGAACAGAATTGTTTTTTTTTCTTCAGGGCTGTCACCAAAACAAATTGTGTGGAATTAATGGCTTGCATTTTGAAGCGAAAACTTTTGATTGCTTTTTCTCAATCTATGATATTAATGCTCAAAGAAATGTCTTGCAGAATTCTATTGCGTATGATTTTTTCTTTCAGAAATTATACATGATTTTTGCTCTTACATAATATCATTTTTACACAGAATGTACCAGTACTAATAAGTGAAATTTTGAATGGATTGTTATATAATATCATGTACAATTTGACTGAATAATAAATGAATTTTTTACCAAAGTGTTAATTTTGTGCTATCTTCATTCTCTCTCCTACTCAGCACCAGTTTGACATGCATTGATGTTATTGAATTTATATAAGCTATTGTAGCATGTATGTAGATTGTTAGTGAGACTACTGTATACGAATTGGAAACTAAATTTATAATATGATTTTACCCCCGTTATAAACTTATGCTAAGTCTATGAACTATTGGGACAGTTTTCATAAACATTTGTTTCAATCAATCATTGATCTATTATGAAGATTTGAATTATTATTGTTTAAAATGGCATTTTCTATCATGTTAGTATTCCTCATGATGACATTATCTTTTACATTGATTTTTATAGAAGGAACAAGAGAGAGGTAGAGGAAGGCGGGCCGAGCAGGCTAGAGCTAGATCTCCCGACGATTTCCTCTCCGGCATCGGAAGGCACCAGGAGGAGAGAGAGAAACTAAACACTGAGAGAAAGAAAGAATACAACCACATGCTAGCTGAGGTAGGGTTCACTGAGATTAAAATAAATACTTATTCCATTCAACTTAAAGATTTAATGTATTTTGTGATGGGAGAATAGAGGCTCATTGTATCTGCTTTTCACTGTATGATTCCAGCAAGGCAGAGCTTTGATTGGGGTGGCTAAAACTTTGGCCTCTTCTTATGACAGTCTCTATGGTGATGATTGGGTAAACACATTTGTTCAGAAGTGATGATCGCCAGTCCTTGCATTTATTATCTGCTATGGCTAATTTCTGGCTCTCGTTCTCTTTCTTTGCCATGCTATGTAACAGGCCTATTAGACAACGTGGCTAATCTTCCATCGGACATTTTATCTCTCTATACTGTATACAGGGTTATTTTTGCCCCGTGTTATTTTCGCCCTTTCACACTTGCAAACAATTTTGCCCCGTTTTAAATTCGCCCAGTCATAGATTTGTTTAAGAAATTATACCGTATTATTTGAGTTCGTCCCATTTTAAATTCGCCCAAATAAGGATAGGGCAAAAGGGGTGAAAATAAAACGGGGGTGAAAATTTCACTGTATACAACAGTATGTTTTTAAGTGATTCTGAAAATTAGGTATACAATGCTAGAGCAACAGAATAATGGATTAAACTGAAAGCTGAAATTTGCTTTAAGCATGCCAGTGTAGTTTTTTTTCTTTTACATTCAGAAAAGAAATTAATGTTAATTATGATACTAGAGATTGGGATTAGTTATAACTTCCTTAAAACTGAGAATTCCTTAAATGTGTGTTCATTGTAAGCAAGTTTCACTGTACTTAGCTAAGTATACTGACTCAGAGGTAATGAAACTGGAACTGAAATTGATCGAGCCAGCTTTTATACAGATCATACCTTAAAACTAAAATCAGTGTCATGTATAACTTACATTAAATTCATTTGCAGTCATTTCACTCATAACAGAATTCATCATTTCTGAACAAATCTATGAGTTATCAAAACTGCCACCTTTATCAACTTTCCCAAAACACAATATAAATGGCATGGGTGATTCCTTACTGAATTAAAACACAAAATGTTTCCTGTGACTCATTTCACAAAAACTGGCACGGTGTTAATCCTTATAACATTATTTCCTTGCTCTGTGAGAACATCCTCTTGATATTCTTTTGACTGAGATTTTTAATATCTGTATAACTTTCAGCAATATGAGGCCCTGTCAGGTGTTGTTAGGAGTCTAACTACACTGGCCAACAAAGACAAACCATTGAATGATAAGGAGGAGGTAGCATTTAGAGTGGTTGACGTAGCTCTAGAAATTACACTTAATCAGTAGGGAATGCAACATTGTGCAGAATGTCATAGATTTTGTGTTGTAGAGATTGTAGAAGACTGTGTGTTAAATATGTATGACTTTATGAAAAGTTTAAAATAAAAACAAAAACATGCTCAATTTATTCCAACACATGATCCATTTATTTAGCATAATGTATCATACAATGTAACACCTTCCTCTGTTCCAGGAAGCACCAAGGCGAGGCAGGCCCAGAGACCCACCAGTGGAGGTAGGTTTGAGGAATTCATTTGTTTTTGCTCTTCTAAGTGTTAATTGCCATGCTGTTCTCAATCAGCAGTTATTTCCCCATATCCTCCTATGTTAAAATGGGTCTTGCCTTCCAGGGACTTGAAGAATTAATCCATCATATTTCTGTGAACAATCAGTAACAAACTTAATAAGTAATAATTTAAGTTAAGAATTCATGTAGCAAATTTTCTGCACACAAATCTGGGAACCTTTTATAAAACCAAAACAATCCTTCACTAATGATTACCGGTAGAGTCTTTTAGAAAAAAGAAGGAGTTGAGTTACCCGGTACTGCAAGTTTTTTTGTCAAGCAAAAGATGACCTTAACAGTATGGATTGATCTCATTTTAAAATATTACTGAGCAGGTGATTAAAAATGTTTCAATTAAAATCTTATTTCAGCCAGAGGATATACCTCCAAAGGATACAGATTCATTTGAGGCAAGTCTTCGTGGGATAAGATCACATGAGTCTGCAGAGGTGAGTTCCATGTATTTTATGGTACAAATAACATCAAAGACTGTCGTACATGGAAAGATGAACAATGCACACAATTTTTATAAATGATGATGTCTTGCTGAGGAGGGTGGAGCTTGATGGACATATAGGGATTACTTTGTTAATCTGTCTAAATTGTTTGGAATCATGGAATCACCTCCACAAATTAAGGCACTGGCAGCTGAAGCATCTTGCATCAGGCTCAATGAGCATGCCTGATGAATACTTTTGATTTGGCACTCTTCACAACCAAACAAGTAAATCCAACCATTTCTATTTCAGATCAGGAAAAAACAGTCCCGGAACGAGGAATACAATGAGTTTCTTAAACAAAAACGAGAACAGGAAAAACACAGATATGACAGACAGAAATATGGAGAGGTATGTGGAGTATTCTATCTATATACAGCTAGGTTACGGGGAGGCATGATTATTTATAACTGTGTATAGGGTCAAGGAAGAAGGCTCATATAACTTACTAGAATTGTATACTAATGAATATAATGTGTAACTCATACCACAATTGTAATTGAAAGTTATTTTGTGAATGTCTTGTATTTTGTGTAATTTTGAATCTCGTAAATAAAAAGTTATTATAGTAGAATTTTAAGCCTTAAAGCCCCAAGTTTTTTTTTCACCTTTGGGTGGATGGGGGTGGCATGTAATGAAAAGATTTATCATTGATATATAGCAAAAAAATTATCCAAAGAATCCTCTCATTAACACACTCTAAATAAACTATATGTTATTGCCCAGATCAGTCCCTCTAACATATTCCATACACAGTAATCGTTGACTATGAATTACATCTGATCATATAACTCAAATCAAAACACTTTAATACAGCAATAACACTGTATATATACACACTTCTGCCATTATTATTTCTTAGTCCATTAAATTTCCTTGGTCAGCTTATGAAATATTAATTAAATAGATGTGTGAGGTGGGATATTGGAGATAAATAGAATGATTGCGGTGAGATTTGTACGTAGAGTATCCATAGTGACTCAGAATCAATACTCATCTTTAAGGTTTATGTTCAGGTACTACAGTATAGGTATATCATTTAGATAGTGTTGGAGATTGTATATTGTGCTATGTTGGAGTAAACATCATTGAGATCATGTTGATGGATGTTGATTCCTTGAATCTTGCAAGTATATTTTTTATGGTTGTTAATTGTATGAGAATGTAGTAAGTTCTTGTTGTTAGTGGATTATAGGAATGCATGTCTTTGTTTGTTGTGACTTTTCATGTTGATTTCCTGAGTATAAGTATTCACCAGTTATGGTCCATTGCTTTTCAAGCGTAATATATTAATATCAGAATGGAGCAGTTGATGGTAGACTTAAATTGGGTTTCAGTTTGTCTTTGTGTAATTAATTTCTTTGTTTTAGACCTTTGACTTAGCTAATAAAGAAGATGTATCTTCTCACTTGTTTAAGGTTTTTGTAAAAGTCAGAGTATTAAGAAGTAAGTTAAAATATGATTCTTGATGTGTCCCAAGATAGAAGGTCAGGGTCAAGGTGGAATGTCTTTTTTTATTGTGTGTTTTTGATAATATGTCCTTCCACATATTATGCTTAGACTTTCTATAGTACAGCTTGTGGCAGTTCTCTTCAATTCAACTAGTTGCAAATTGTTGGGTTTTGGATGCAATCTTCAGAACAAAGTTATAGGCAAAGTCAAGTGGAATTATCTGTCCAAGTATAAACATGCAGAGGGAGAAAACATCCACAGTTGATATAAAGCATTATCCAAGGTCATTGTCTATGATCAATGGTACCTAGCAACTAATAGGAAAGTAAGCTTTCTTATGACTGGATAGGCTAGCAAAGCCTTCATAGATCTATAGGCAGAGCTACTTAGTGTCAACGATACTGAATTAACTACAGGATATGTATAGTTAGAATGTAGACTCCTATACTATTCTTGGCCAAAAGTGGTCAGAGATCAAAGCCGTGGGAATCAGAGGATAAATAAGGATTTACCACCGTTAAAATTGCTGCTTATAGTTTTATGCTTTATGAACCTTGGACTTTAATTTCTTGAGCCATTAAGCTAGTCTACTTTCAGAAAACAATTCATTACTGGTTTTAAATTGGTAAAAAATATATAATTGGGTTTTTATGCCCCCCTTCGAAGAAGGGAGGGCATATTGCTTTGCTGCTGCACATACTGAAATGAAATTTGGTATACAGGTATATCGGTCGGTGGCACCATAATTGACAAAATTATGCCCCTTGGACTTAGAAAAATTCCAATTGTTTGCAGTTTCCGTTCATTTTCTTTGGAGAGGTTGCACGTATACATTTTCTATCATAACCTGTTTTGGGTGTGATGCACCATAATTGTCAGAGTTATGCCCCTTGGACTTAGAAAAATTCCAATTATTTGCAGTTTCCGTTCATTTTCTTTGGAGAGGTTGCACATATTGAAATGTAATTTAGTATGCAGATTAGTCAGATAAATGTCTAAGTCAAGTTGTGTTTTGGATACGATCGCACCATAATTGTCAGAGTTATGCCCCTTGGACTTAGAAAAATTCCAATTATTTGCAGTTTCCATTCATTTTCTTTTGAGAGGTTGCACATATTGAAATGGAATTTAGTATACAAATTAGTCAGATGAATATCGAGGTCAAGTTATGTTTTGGGTATGATCACACCATTTTTGACAGAGTTATGCCCTTTTGGACTTAGAAAAATTCCAATTTGTGGGGGAGGGGGGCATAAGTGTTTTACAAACATTCTCTTGTTGTATATGTTTTGGTATTTTTTTGTGTCTTCTTTAAATGTTAATAATTGTAATTGTAAAATTAACAGAGTGCAAGAAGTATATTAAGAAATCGACCCTCGTCTGAGCCCCAGGTAATTTAATCACTAGGCACTAGAGTTACCCCCCTTTTTCCCTTTGTGACTGTCTATCTGTTTACATAGTCCATGCTTTGATTCCCTTTCATCGCCCTTTTCTCTTCTTATAGGCTGAAATCAGTATAGATGTTTCACCCTGATTAACTATCTTCACTTTATTTACACCTGTTTGAATATATGAGAACATATACGTAAATGTAAAGTGTGCTTTTATTGTGAGTTTATTACCATCACCCTTCAATTTATTGTTGAAGATGTGACAGTCTTTTTCTTGGATATGCTTGGATGTTCATGTGTTGAAAAGTACAACAAAAAAAATCAATGCAATTTTTTATGCAGAGAATCCTTTTAGGAAAATATTAAGAAATGTATGAAAACCATTTATGATAAGAAATATGCATTGTGAAAAATTTATTTATTAACATAGTATCCGCTTTGCTGGGATCAACAGAAATAATTAAACTAGAATAACTTCACATTTTCTGTTTACCCGCTCATGGCATGAAGGACATGGCGGGTGGGACCAGTCCACAGGGGATGCTCACTCCTCCATGGCACCTGATCCCACCTCTTATGTCTTAGAGGTTGTTTTTTTGCTCTTCTCCTGATTTGCATTGTTTAACTGGACCTTGAACTTAAATATTATTCATTGATTTCATTTTTCATGTAAAACAATTTTCCCTATTCATGATATGTTGTTAAACTGACACATGTCACCCAAGATATCCATACTGCATGTGCTTTTTGTGCACATTTGCTTTATTAATTCTAATCAATGCATGACAAGTTCTTAATGTTAACCCACTTTCTGCATCAACAGCCCAGAGATGGAATCTATGCCACACTGCCAGGATTACATTATAATGGCTCTGCAGAGGTAACAATGCTCCAGTATATACTCCTGCTAGATTTCTCACATTCTTTTTTCAGAGTAATTAACTGAATCAAGATTTTGATAATTTTTTCCATAATCAAACAATTGTAAATCAAACTTTTTTTTATAAGATATCAATTTTGGCCATTTAAACATAATTACATTTAAGACCTCATCCTCTTAATTTTGATTTTGCCATAGAAAAGAAAAGTTGAAGCTAGGAATCAAGAATACAACACTTTTCTACGAAACAGTCAGGAAAACCTGTCTGTAAGTAGAAAGCGATAAAAAATGTTATGCCTTTAAATTTCAAATATTCTTACTTCACAAAAAGTAAAATCTTTAAAGATAAAACACAAATTTTGATCAGGGTTTTAAGTGATACACTGTAGTGGAAATGTAGTTCTCCAGAGTACCATTGCTGGGGGCATCAGATGTCTTGGACACCATTTTGTTTTTTATTTAGATATTAGTCTTACACTTAATTATTAGTTTTAAGAACCATTCTCTGTAATGATTTGAAATTTTATATAGGAGCTGTGGCACGCATAGTCTCAGAATTTCTCCAAACTCTCTATGATAAAAGTCATTGATACCCTAAACTGAAATCAGGCAAAAATTGGTTGCTATGTTTTATAGTTACCATGGCAACATGTCTTAAAGGTCGAAAAATGGCATTTTTAAAATATTTTTAGAGCTCCATAGTTAACATTTGCGGCAAAGCAAACAATTGGCAATGACTGTTTCCAAAAGTTGAAGGTCAGATGTCTCAGATGCATGATAAACATGTTTGGTAAATCAACTATTACATATGTTACTATGGTAACAAAGTATTCAAAAGTAAAAAGATATATTCATTGAATTTTATAAAGTCATACACGTAAAAATAAAAAAGCAATTACAGGATGAAATGTGACCAAATAATAGAAAAAAGAGCCTTGAAACATATACCAAGAACAAAATATGATATTTCATTTTGGTTGGCAATGGTTGCCAAGGTTTTTATACCACAGAAAGCCTTCATAGTAACACTCTGTATGTTTAAATCTGACCCTATCTTTTAAAAAAAGCACATTTCCTCATAACTAATGATCAATTTTATAAGATGTTGGTGTGCTCCAAGTTTTCCCATTTGAAAAAATTAAGATTAGATTCTTTAAATAGAGCGTTGCTATGGAAATAAGCAGAAAATATATGCTTAAAAACCTGAAAAATAATTTATACCCTTAAATGTAGATTCCCAAAACTTTTATGATTGATATTTATTAACAGGTAACTTGACTTTTAATTTTGACTATCATCCAATCTCTAAGTGGATGCAAGAAGTTGGCACACAGGGTTTAATATTGATATAAAGTTCACAAAATCGAACATTTTCCCTTCTTGGTAACCATAGCAACAGTGTTGTTTTATTCATCAAATTTTATCAATAAATGATATTCAACTTCATTTCTAACAGATAAGTACTATTCAATTTGAGTCCTTTAATTTGTTTCTTGTTTAAATGGCAATTTAATTCTTAATGCAGCGAAAAATAATTCACTTTTAAACACTGGTACTTTGTTTCCATGGTAACACTGCAAAGTAGCAATTATACCCATTTTTCTTATGGTTTTGGTGTTGCAAGGTCCTAAGGATGTATTTTTGCCAGTCTTGAATTTTCATGTTTTTCCTCGAGACAGTAGCATTAACCCAATCTTAGTTAGTGGTTTTGCATGGTTACACTGTGTTACCATGGCAACCATAAAAGTTATTTATAGAATAATATTGCTTATACTTATATACTTAAGGTCAAACATTTTCATTGTTTTTCTTAAGTCGTTGATTGAGTTTGAGCATGTAACACCTAAAGTTAGTGAATACGGAGTGTTTTTCAGCATATTTCAGCATTTTAAATGTATTCCAAATGTACCCTTGGTTACCACTTACTTAGAGATATATTCTAAACAGTTTCTTTACAGTATAAGTAACATCAAGGTGTCATGTTTTTGTGAGAATAGTTTGTTTGCTTTTTCTAGTTTTTATTAAGCCACAGTCAAAATTTAAAGTGGCTGAAAATCTCGATTTTTCAAACTTTTCCGGCTGTTGCCATAGCAACCGAGACACATAGCAACGAAATTTTGTTTGATATTTGTTTTTGGTGTCAAGTACTAAGCATGGGTGAAGTTTAATCAAAATCGATGATCTTGCGTGGCAACGAAGTGTAAGTGGTTACAGAGAATGGCTATTAAATTGTTGTGTGCTGTTGTGTTTGATTCTCTTCCAATAAATTTCTGTTTAATGAAAGCGTCTTGAAGTATTAGCCAAAAAATTTATACCATTTACCATATGGATGATGTTGGGAGAGGCTTATTAATTCAAATAGACTTAGTCTTTTGCTCAGTGCTACAGATTTAGAATACTAATATGTATATGAAGAAAATATTGTATGATTTTATACTGTATGGAAACATATCATGAATAAATTTTTTTTTTCAAATTTTTAGAGACGAGGGGGAGGTAATAAGGCCCCGTCTAATCCCCGGAGGGGCTGGCAATCCCCGGGGTACGAGGAGGATCGCAGACGTAGAGACGAGCCACAATACAGGTAACTCACTTAGAGAGTCTAATAATGTGTTTACACCATGATGAAGTAGGGAAGTTGACAATCACCATTAAATAAAAATTTTAGGATTTTTTTTGCGCATTTTTAGTAACTCGAGTCAGTATCATATAATTAAAATTATAAGTAATTCCCATCCATGACCTTTTATGGACCAACTTTAAACATATTTTACACTGGTCTGCCTTGTAATTAAATTAGGTCAACTGTTTCCGTTCATTTTCTTTACAGAGGTGAGGTTGCACATATTGAACTGAAATTTGGTATACAGACTTATAATAAGAATATCTAGATCAAAATATGTTTTAGCATTTTTGACAGAGTTATGTCCCTTAGACTTAGAAAAATTCCATTTATTTGGGGGAGGGGGGCATAAGTGTTTTACAAACATATCTTGTTAGAATGATAGATACAGTTAAATCTGTTGCTAATTGTTGATTTTATGTCTGTAGGAGGGAGGATCCCCAGAGAGGGATGAAGGCCTACGCCAGTGATGGAGCAATCAACAGAGCGGTAAGGAATCTCATATCTCACTACATCATGTACCACAGTCCACTGTTGTCATATTTCTTTGCTGAGTTTTTGCTGCTCCTCTGTTTGTGGTCTGTAATGAATTCTTTTTGTTACAGGGTAATGATCGACGATACAATGACGAGGACAGGGATGGCGACAGGTATTAACAATCATAAAAGTATTGTTTACAGTGACAGAGTTCCTGAGACAACACATTGCTATGGGACCCTTGGCCAATTTCATTGGATTTTTTAGGGCTTACTTCTTTCATTTAGAAGCACCAATCTAATTAAAGCTTTCTGAAATAGTTAGATAATGTAAACAGAAAGATTCAGTTGACCCTCAAATACAGGTGTTACAAGTTATTTATTATATACTTGTCAAAATTTCTAAGTCCCCACTTTTATTTTTTCAAAAAATGAAAAACCTTAACTTCAATTTACTAGTTGATTACAAATTTGCCTTTAATTTGCAATACTTACATGTCAAGGCCAAAAAAATTGTAATCGAATGTGTAATTACTCGACCGTGATGACCGTTTTTGTTAAAAAGCATGAAGTTCGAGTTCCGTATGTTTTTCGGGTGTGTTCTTCAAATTTTTTACTTCCATGTGCTCTCCATCTTTAATTAATGATGAAAAACAGAAAAAAGCTTGAATAAAATGTGGTGTATGTCCACACAACAATGTGCAAGTGAAGTTGAAATGGCCCAAGCTGGTCGTAGTTACCGAAAGTCCTGTTTCCTTTCACTGTATGACTTTATTTTACTTAAAACCTTTATCATTACCAGTATCAAAACCTACAAAGCGTACCTGAATTCCTTTTAATCGTTAGAAATCGCTAGATTTTCAACAAACACCACAAAATCATCCTAAAGTTTATCCGGAAAAATCAATGGAACCAGAAGTGCCATCCCCTCAATGTCAAACTGGAGGAGTTGGGAATACATGTAAGAAGACGTTATGTAACTATTGTTGACAAGGCACAGACAATTTCGATAAGCCCCCTTGTCATCCTAATCTCAACCCTAATTAGCATGTATTAAAGAAGATAAACCGGAGTGTGAGACAGCTTTTCCAGCAGCAGAATCTAGCGGAACTAGAGGACGACCTAGTCTCCACATGGAAAAACATTCAATAAAAGGATTTTTCTTAAATAGTGTGAACTCTTTGAGCAACGGTTGTCTTGCTGTGAATTCGTTTGAATGGAGAATAATGCAGCATTTAATGTTGCGAATTTTTAATTCTAGGGTGCCTTAACGTTTCTGCATATTGTGTTAAAGCGCTTCAATTAAATAAATTAAGTGAGAAAAATTGTTTTGCTACTTTATTATCCTGTATACTTATTAAATTATACTGTTAAAATGATTCAATATAAGAGCGGTGTAAAGCAAAAACTTGCCTGGGGACTTAGAAATTTTGACTAGTATAGTACCGCTGAATGTGATTACTTGAGAGATAAGAAAAACAATCAAGATTTGTCATTTGTATGTGTCGCTACAGTCAGTCCACGAACTATTGAATGAAATTGGCTAGGGGTGCAAAGGTTATGTGTTGTCGCAGGATCCCTGTTATTCTGTGGAGCAGCATAGTTTACAGTTCATTCAATAAGTTGATTTATAATTTAATGAAAAAACGTGAATTTCTTTTGTTTGTGTTGTAGGCCAGGAAGGTATAGATCTGATCGCAATCGAAGTAAAGGTGTGTTGGATGACGATAACTGGTTATCGGGGAGACGGGAAGTGGAGGACGAATACCAAGACCTGGTAAGTGTTTGTCACCCAGGATTGAGCAGTGATGATTGTCCTGTCAGAGGAATGACAATACCTATAGCCATTCCTAGAAATTAAAATAAATGTAAAACAGTATAGTTTATGTATTCAGTGTTTATCTTGATGTGGGATGCTATTGAGACATCTTGTTTATTTTTCACACAAGATGAAGCGATTAAGGGATGAAAATGAGGTAGGTACTTCAGAAAATGTGTGCAATCATTATTATACACACATTTATATCCACACCTTATAATGAATTCCTATAATATTGTGTTGGACACTGTTGCATTATTATTTTAAAAAGTGCCAGGGATGAACAATCTAAAATTAAACGTCTAGCCATTTTTGAGAAAAATTAGTATGCCTTGTATGGCCTTACTGACATTTTTTTACAAGTGTATCTTAGAAATTAAATATAATAGAGGAATAAAAGAATAGAAAGATTGAGTGAAGAAAAAGAATTTTACCATTTGTGTTTTCTATGTCAAGGTTTGTTTATGGTTCAAGTTAGACGTGTAGGGAATATGTAATATACAGTACATTGTCATAAAAACATGGTTCAAGATAGCCTGCTTGATATATTTAAACTTTCAGCAAAGTTCCATTCATTCCATGATCAGTTTTAATATATATTTTTAACCTATTGGATATAATGAATTATATTAATAGAGAGATGAAGTTGTTCATGCTGGCACTTCACTATAAGTGTGTTATACTATTCCTGTTTCTTCCTTACTTTTCTTTTTGTGTTTAGCTCGCCTGAACCAAAGGTTGAATTACAGTTTTTCTGATCAAAATTTCTGTCAGTGGCATAACTGTCCCTGTAAATTTTTCACATTTTTCTTCCCTTTTATTCTTCTGTACAGTTTGGATTATTTCAAACAAGCTGTAGTTGAATGGTCGGAAAAAATTTGGGATGGACAATCAAAGAGCTTCAGTGACACCATACTTAGCTCACCTCCTTGAGTTTGGGGAGCCTATTAGATAACACACGGCATCAGTGTCAGCATCCAAGGTTAAGGTTTTTGGAGCAGTTTTCTTAGTACTTCTATGCCCTTCATCAATCAGGCATGCATGGGAGATGCTTCTATTGTGTTTAATGTACAAGATAAGGCTTCAGATGCTGTAATTTAAGCAAAGGAATGACCAGGTTAAAGTTTTTGGAGCAGATTAACGTTTTTGGTGCAGGTTAAAGTTTCTGGTGCAGGTCTCTTTTCCAAGTAACAATGTTGACCAAATTTTTATGGAGGATACATCCAAGGATGCATACTATCAGGCTTGCTTCAGATGCTGGATCTGATCTGTATGAGTGGACTGGTTAATGAATGAAGGACCATATCCTCTTTCAAGATGATATAAATAATAAAGAATTAATGAAAATTATTGATCCTCTTAAAAAACACAACAAGTAAAGTATGTTGAAACTTATTTGAAAGCTTGAATTCATACCATTTTTTTCATAGTGTTGCTTAAAGTAATCAAATGCTTACAAAGGAATCTTGAAGGAATAAATCTGCTGATGAAAAACAGCATTGTCATAGATACTCAGGTGAGCCTTTTGGCCCATGGGCCTCTAGTAAGATGTTCTTGACTTAAAAATTCTTTATTTGTATAAAAGCCGAGTCCAGATTTTCTACTTGCTCTTAATTTGAGTAGTATTTGGTTAAATCAAACTTATATAAGTTTGATTTGAATTACGACTAGGCAGCAAGAACTAGGCCTTTCTTAGCCTCAGTTCTCCTTATTGCTCTAGTGTGTGAAAATGACACTTCCTGTTTGATCTGAATAGTCTTGATTTGCTTATAAATGATATTTACTTATGGATTTTTTTTCAAAGCAATTTTCAGCATATAAAATTTAAAGGGAAATGTTTAGGTATATTTCTTATTTAATTTTTTTTTTCAGAAAAAAAAAATGTAAAAAAAAAAAATAATAATAAAAAAATTTGTATTTGCAACAACACCTGTGTGATTTACTTTAAAAAAGAAAAAAATCCTTATAATAACATTTCAATGCTTTAAATATTTTAATAATATGTTTACATTTCAAAATCAACAATAATGCACTAGCTTATACATCAATCCTGATGCAAAGTATGTTCCTACCATTTTGCACAGGACTAACTCACCCACAAACAAACACACAACACATGATTGCTTTATTATATTCCATCCAACTCCATTGTAAGGGGATACATGTAATAAAGTTTGGTATATAACTCATTTGACTTTGATTTTACTAGTTTGCTTTAATTGTTTTACTTAAACTTATCCAGAAAAAATCCATTCAATTTTATTCTATTTTATTATTTCAAATTGAAATAATTAAATTATGTTTAAAATACATTAAGTCATCAGAAAATTTATATCATATTTAAAACTGATCAAATTTTAATTGTATCACTATATATGCAAGGGAATTCAACAATTTTAAATAATTGTGTATTCTCATGTTCTATATTGCTTGTCTAATTATTGTTGTTCAGTTGAGATGAATTTATGGCATATAATATGGATTAAGGAGATCTGTAATTGGTTTATTTTTAATAAGAATTAAGAGGCCTGTCACTACAGCAGAATGATTGATATTCTACACCCTTAACATTTCCCTTTAAATTATTTTATCTCTGTAGGTTCCTTTAATGGGACATGCTCTTTAAATATTAGGTAATTGTGTTCTTCCCTTTCAGTTCCTGAGTCTAGCAGTGTTTGCTTGTTGCTAGGCCCGTGTTTTGGAGACCGTTCCTTTAATCAAAGGCACTTCTCTTACCTGTCTTTGAATGAAAAGAAATGATTTCCCTTTTATAAAATGCACAATTAATTATTTATTGATAGTTTATGGAGTTTTTTTTTAAAATAATTCTGATATTTTACCAAAAAAAAAAAAAAAAGAAAGAAGTAAAATCAATTATTTTAGCCATATTTTGTTTAAGCTATCAAATTAAAATATTGTTTTTAAACAAACTTTTAAAAATTTCGTTATACATAATTTATGAATTTAAAATCATTAAATGTTCTCAATTTGATTGACTGTAGGCATTTAATTACATTAAATAATTATTTAATCTGCTCTAAATTTCAAGTATGGTCATGCTTGATTGGGAAATAACTGTGGATCGAGTGCCAACAGAATATTATTGGTTACATACACAGGACAAGTAAATATATACCAACATTGGTTTTTAAGGCTTTCTGAAGCTGTATACAACCCATAAAATACTGTGTATTAAAGTTCCTTCCAAATCTACAGAATCACTCGGGCAGTTCATTTCACGAGTTCTTATCAGTTGGAAGGAATATATTAACCAATGTTTTGTAAATCCACTAGTGGCCTATATAGGAATTGATTTGGATTTATCCTGTGGAGTTATAGTGTTATTTTACTTAGAGAGAGTGGAGTTATAGTGTTATTTTACTAGGAGAAGTATCTGTTAAGGATTAATTCTAGCCATGTTTTGTGGATTTTTCCACTAGGAGCCGGAGCCCCCACGTCAGCGTCCTGGTGCTATTTCTAACAGATCTGGTCCATCAGACAAAGAAGACATGGCCAGGGCTAACTATTTTGCCACGCTGCCCGTAGGTGAGTGTCTAAACTGATCCCAATTCATTTCTGATCACACACAAACACATTTACAGAGTTTTTCTAACTTAAGTGTTTTGGCTCAGCTGCCTTAAATTGTCTTGAAATTTTGATTGAAACTTTCAATTACGTACTAGACTGTGCAGTTTTTTTAATTTCTTTTTTTTCTGTTCATACATTCCATTCTTGTTAACGTTTTCCATCAGTTGTTTTACTATTTTTACAACCTTTCTATAAGAACATACACAATGTAGGTTTGAGCATATATTTTATGTTGAGTTATATAAAGATATCAGAAAAATTGCAGGACCTTTTATTTGTTTCATGTGCCTGATAATGCCCATATTTTCACTTCTCAATCTAAATTTAATGAAATACCAGCCCAAACTATAATTTTGGTAATTAAAAAAATTCTTTAAAAACATCAAGATTTTCATCTAACTTTTCAAAACTTCTGATAATTTATGCTGACTTTCTATTCCACTTCTTGAAAAGTTTGGGTATGTATAGTAAACCTGAAAAGTTAAGGTATGTATAGTAATGGGTGTGTTCACCCTTACAACTATACTTCCTTAAGCTTCCTTCTATAATACAGGGTACCCATCTCTTTTCTGCAACTTTTATGGAATCAAATTTAATAGAATCTTAATTTTTTTGCATATTGCCATTGTACACCTATATTACATTTTGATCAAATACTATAGAGGTGATGAATTAATCTCAGACCAAAGAAGAATGTACTTTGTACAGTTTCTATACCTTGGGCAGCTAGGGGATTCGTGTCCTTTAGGCATACTTTTTTTTGGAGATAAGAGTATTGATGTGTGTAAAAATACAACTTACAATTTGTAAAATGATGTAATATGTTGCTGTGTGTGTGTGTATGTGTTTGTTTAATATATTTCAGGGATTTAGGATGTTTATTGTTTTACAATTTGTTGACAGGTGTAAAATCAGGTAAATCAACACTAACCCAGACACAGTGTGGCATGGCACATATCCTGTTATTGTTATTATCTTATACAAGATAAGTTTAAAATTTCTATCTTAGAATTTAGTTGAGACAAAATAATTTTAAAGTATATGTGCAGATATTTTTCTTAGAAAATAAATTTTGAAAATAAAAGGCTCTGCTGCTTTTGCAAAAAAGATTTCGTGAGCCACTCTATAACATCATGTAAAATCTAAAATGACAAAAGTTATATTGATAAGAGCATATGGTAAAAAACCTAGAAGGCTTTATTGTTGATTTTTAATTTCTCATAAAAACATTACCTATTACATTGAGACATGAAAATAATTAATTAGTTGAATGAATCTAGTTTTCAAGATTTCCAGGTTTATATGAAATTATAGAGGGTTTAAAACTGGTTTTGTTAGTGTCCTTTTATTGATGTCTATAAGACTTTGAAAGAGAACATCTTGCTGAACCAGATTTAATTGAAAATTAATTTTTAAAAAATTAAGAAAGCGTACTTTTTTCTTCTTGTTAGGTTTTAAGTTTTTTAGAATTACGGGTTTGAGACCTTCTAGTTATCCATTTCCCTTTTTGAATGCCCTATAACATCTGTATTCATTTCTGCTAGCTATTTTCATGAAACTTTTGCTTTTTGCTTTTTCTCATATTCCTCCAAATGCATACTTTCTTATCTTTCTTTTAATCAAAACTTTCAAAGATTTTAAATTTATTGAAAATGTAGCCACAATAAAATTCAATTATAGTGAAAAACACTTATTATGCTTATGATGAAATGGTTTTCATTCTGGCTTGTAATTTTAAAATGAAAATAACTGAAATTATTAATTATATGTTTCCAGTGAATCAAAATTGTCTGTCCCCAGCACTTCATCACCATAAGTATGTTTTCCAATACTATAAAGGAGACATTGGATACAAATACACAGAATTCAGTTCAATAAATCTCAATACAGTGAAACCTGACTAGCCCAACACCTTTGTAATGTGTTTCACTGACAGTCTGAATTCTGTTCATTCCCAATTTACGATTTCCCATGATCTCTACACTTTGTAATTGGACATCCTCTCTATTCCAATGCCAGATTTGTCTCCCAGTGCATACTGGATTAGCCAGGTCTCACTGTATATATTTATCTGATATATATATAGACATTGTAAATGCTATAGATCTCAAGTGGGAGGTACTTGAACCAAACAGTACATACATTTTGACACAGTATGAATGTATAAGACTGAAATTCCTTTTTTTCAAACATGTTATCATTTGAATCCTTTATTTTAATTAATTGCTTCTCCATTTTCAAGAATTTTCTTCTTGTACCGCTATTATTATTTTTCCTACTTCTACAATTTTACATGTATTCGTTTTCATTTAATTTTTACTTAATGCAACATTATATTTACATTATTTAGCCACACATCCTTTATTATTGTTATGTAATCATGTCCATGCACTGCAATTCTTGCATCCTTTTCAGGAGCTTATAAAATGTAAATCAAGATATTTGAGAGGATACTGTATTCAGGCTTATTTTTGCCTTATGTTACTTTTGCCCATTGTACATTTGCAAGCAAACTGCTTCAGTCACAGTAATGTTGCGTTCTATAAATAATTGCCCAATTTTAAATTCACACAGCAAATAGGGCAAAAGAGGGGGAAATAAAACAGGGTAGAACATTTTCCTGTAAATCTGGATCCCACATAGTAATGGAAGTGAGAAGATTTTAAGTTGTGATGTTCATTTTATATCATAATCAGAAAATCAGAGAAAGTTCTGGATCAGTAGTACACAAATTTTCAATCTGTCATTGCTTGTAGCACCTTTGCTCCTTATACATGTTATACACCAACATAGTCATAGAGATACAAGTATAATTCTTATGTTTAGTTGTTCAGTTATGTTTATCCTGAATTGTAGGTGCCAATGAGAGAGATAGTGCTAATGCTCGTAAAAAAGCTCGCTATAGGGAGGAGCTACAGCTACAGATGAGAGAGGCTAAGGCGGCTCGCAGAAGGTCAGTAGCACAGGGCATTAAGTCCAGCTAAGTTTACCATCAGTCATATACTTTCGTAAAAATTGTCCTGCAGTCATAACCTTAAAAGACATTGCTGTCATTCCTCATTTTACCCATCTGAAGCATACCTCCAACTGACTCTGTTTAGAAGAATTAGATGGGTTATGATACATTATTAGAATGAGATGGTCACTTCCTTGCCCTTTGTCTCACATCAGATTTCATTAGATTTCTTTTCCATCATTACTTAATTTTAAATTGATTAACCAGAAAGAAATTCATCATCATTTGTTATATGCTTATTGGTACATTGTACAATTCCTTCTGAATATGTTGTTTTGTCACCATTACAATTTAAATTTGGACTTTGACTGCATAATTAACCTATTTTCACATTTATGATGGATCTGTTAATTCTGTTTGCGTTTCTTAACCTTTGCCTTAACAGGGAGAAAGAGAGGTAGGAATTTAGTTCAATGTCTCACATTTCTAATTCTGGTCTGGGTATAACTGTGTAGGTAATATGAAACTTGTCAGTTCTCTGTAGACAAAAAGAAAATCAATGTTAAAGAATTAATTTCATAACATCTCTAATGTTAACTTATAATTTTGTTGCTCTAAAGTTTATGTTATTGTTTTCTTTTTTTTTCATAACATCCATAAATTTTCTGAACTTATATATACAAGTAAACCGACTAATTCTTGTCCTGCTATTCAAACATCTCAAAAAGAAAAGAAAAATATCTAGAACTTTAAAAATATACATATGTATATGCTTTCTCTTTTTGTGGCTGCATGAATATTTCAAAATTCTTACTATATGTAGAATCTTATGATTTTGTGAATACTGATGCAGGATTATTTCTTTAGAATTATGAAATTATCAAATGTAACAAATGTTTCAATATAAAATTTTAAAAGCAATAAAGATCATGAATTTAAAGCTGGAAACTGGTCATGGGCTGAATGTGTTGTCTTAGATGTTGTTACTTGATGAAATCTTGATTAAGGTTCAATGTTCACCAAAATTCAGGTGTACTGTAGCACTGTCCATCTCTGTGTCTATCTTTCATGCAGTAGCTTGATTACCTATCAATCTACAGCTTGCCAGTCACATAGCAAGCTCAAGTGTGAAGTGTTTAAGTCATGGGGACCACCTTAAGCCCCTAGTGGGTCCAGCTGACAAAACCCTGATTGTGACCTCCAGAAGCTCCTTTGTGTTAGCAATAATTTTACCTTTGAAATGTATGGGTTTCTAAACTACATTTATGATGACATGAATTTAGATTTGAACAACAGTTATGAATGCCTAAACACATTTGTCCATCGGTGGGGTCCTGGTCAATATTCACTGCCAAATTGCCAATGATGCCTATAAATTCCTCAAGGTCAGAAGGTCAAGTTTATTTTATTGGATCCTGTGTAAAAATCTTAGTTTTCTAGTTGCATTTGCAGTAAAACCACCAGCATTTTTTTATTGTTGCTTCACAATAAAATGTTACGGAGATGAATTTAAGTGTGAGCATGTTTTGTTTTTGAATTGTATGTGCATGTGACATATATATTTGTGCATCAATATACCAGCAGTGTTTTGGATTCATTTATATGTACATGTTATATTTAAAGTGAATTGAATTATCAATTTCATACATGCATGTACCTATAAAATGGTCTGTAAAATCATAAAGTTCGTTATCAGGAAAAGTTTGACAAAGTCAAAAGGCACCTGACCAAAAATGTACATTTGCTAGATTGGCTTACTACCAGAGAGGCTTTTCAAGGGATGGTCAAGTCCATCAACTAACTTCACCTACTACCAGTACAAGTTCGTCAACTGTAGCATTCTGAGAGTATAATTGCATGAGTTATACTATAGTCCCCTATCTGCAGGGTAATCTGGTTCCCCTCAAAAATTAAAAAGGCCATAATTTATAAAAAATTTATTGAAGAGTAACTAAGTGCAAACTTGTTATAAACTTTAAGGTACAAGGTTAGGTACACTTACATGTCAAAATCATGCAGCTCCAATATATCTTCAAGCGTTTAGGAAAAAAGGTGTAAAAAAAAAACAAAAACAAATTGGGAAATCTGGTTCCCCTTAAAAATTTTAAAAATTAAGCCATAACTCGATCAAAAATCATATCAGTTTAAATTGATACTGATACAGTTAAACTTTGGTATCCCAAACTCCATGGATATGTTGAAGTGATCTGGAAGTCCCAACAACATATTCTTTAGATATTTTACCTTTGATATCTCAAATCCTTGGATATCTCGAAGCTTTTTTTCAGTCCCATCATGTTCAAGATAATGGAAATTGACTGTATTTTAAGTAACAAAAAATAAAGCTTTTCAACTTTGTCACAAAAAAAAAAATGGACTTGACTTTTTATATGACCTTTTCTCATTATTAATTTTTTGCATTTAGCACAGTTTATAAGAAACTATTTTGATTTTTTTTCTCCATTAAACTTCATGCTATTACAGATTGGTGATAGCTATATTCATCTGCATCATAATTTTTTTTTGTTCTTGCATGACCTTCGCTGACTTTTGCCTTTCTATGACCTTGTTCTTTACCTTTAAAGATTTTTCTAGTCAAACTTCATTTAATGAATACGTATTCACGAGAGCAATTTAACGGTATCATTATTTTCTTACCTTGACTTTTCCCATGAGCATGACCATATGTTCCTCATTATGCATTTATCAAAAGTAATAGTTTCAAAAAAACTCTTTAAGATATTTGAAAACAATACTAATAAAATTAGAACGCTTTCAAAATAATTTTGACCTTTCATAAGACCTTGACTCTCTATTGATTGTTTTCCTATTAGCACTTTTAACAAGATACTATTCATAATTTTTACGTCAAACTATAAAAATTGGTGATACAGTGAAACTTGGTTATAGTGAAGGTCTGGGGACTTGGAAATTTAGTTTGCTATATCCATAATGTTTATATCCTGTTTAACTGTTGCAATACAAATGTACTGTGACAGGACACCCATGTCCTATAGCTATGGACATATTTGTGGTGGTTGTAAGGGTTACCCTGCTTTGTGGATGTAATTGAAATACATATTTGCCCTACCCAAATCTATTTCATTATAACAAATTCAAAAATTTGTTATAACAAATTCACAAATATTTTTTAACAGTCCTAAATGGGCTTCCATATGTATTATCAGAGTGCAGAAGACTTTCATTTTATTGTATTCATAAATCTGTTTCCATAAACATTTCAAATGTTGCCTTTCTTCTCTATAGATTTTGCTCATGTATCATCAGAAAATGATACTTATGACTTAAAAATATGCTAGTGAACTTATAAATGCTAGACTTGTGTATTCAGGATAAAGCAGAATCTGCTAAATACCATGAAATCAAAATAGGGTACTTTTTTCAATTTTGGATTCAGGTAATTTTAATCTAGAATCATTATCACTTCTAATTCAATTTTTTGGCAAAAATAGATTTCAAAAAACCTTTCTATTTGATAAAAAAATATGTCTTATCACCTAAATATTTATGTACTAGTTGTAATCATTTCATAAAATCAAACTTCTGTATTTTAATCAGCTTTTAGTTAATAAGCAGTTAAAATGGTTGTGGACTTCATTGTTCACTGCAATGCAAAAAGTTGTTAAACTTACATCAGTAAATACAGGAAAAATGAGGCAGCCTTAAGTTGTGTAGATAACATTTGTCATTATGTGTTTGATGTTTTAGGGAGAAAGTCGAGGAACTACGAGTGAATGCGTCAGGTCTGCTAGATCCAGAGAAAACTTCCAGGAGACTTCGGCACTTAGGTGACCCTAACCCCTCACCCCGGCGGAACATACGAAGCCCAGAGGTCAAACCATACCACACAAGATTTGACCTTAGGTGAGTTATATTTGACCTTGGGTTACTCATAATTGGCCTTTGGTTACTTATGCATGTATTTAAACTTGTAGGTTAGATAAATTCTTCAGATTTTAAATTTTGTATACTGTAAGCAGAATTATTTTTTGCCCTATGTAAATTTAGCCATTTCACACTTGCAAACAATTTTGCCCCATTTTAAATTAGCCCAGAATCAGTTGAGTTTAAGAGATAATGCTGTCATACTTGAATTTTTGTCCTGATTTAAATTTGACATGTGCAACCAGGGCAAAAGGGGCAAAAATGAAATGGGGAAAAAAATCATTAAGTTTGCTTTTGAAAAGGTAAATTAGTATGGTTAAATATAATTTAAATTAATTTACACTGTAGTCCCAGAGGTCAAGGCTATGAGCCAGAGAGTAGTGGAGGCTATACCCCACGAGAACGTGGGCGCCCACGAGAAAGACGGTCACGAGACACAATCCTGGATGTTGGATTTGACGGATTGTTGGATCAGCCGAGAAGAGGGGGAGCATCACAGCTTCCCCCTGGACTACAGTATCAGCCATCGTAAGTATACAATGTCAGGGGTCAGCAATGAACACAGTATCAGCCATCTTTAGTAATGTCACAGTTAGAGCAATCTTTCTTCAGATGGAAATTTCTTTCGATGAAAGAGGAGGTCATAAATGTTAATGCACCAATATTGTATTTTTTTTTTCAGTGTAAAATGCAATTTCTTGTCAAAAATAAAATATGTATTCTTAATTAAGACTTTCTTTAAAAACAGTAACTTTTCTTTATTTTAGATTTTTAGATTATTCCAATATAGACAGGTATAAATTGAGTAGATTATTCTGTAACTCCAAAGACAAATCTTTTATCTTCCCTGCTGAAGTATTTAATGGCTTATGGTGATCTTGCAATCCTATCCTCTAATTCTTGATCAAGCTAATTTATTATGTTCCATGTATTGACTGTGATAGGTAGATTTAACTATCAGGGAATTACAATGTGTACATATGTTACCATAAAAGTAAAAGTAAGGGATTTATTTTGTTTGAAATGATCAGATCAGTGTTTTTTCCCCTTAGATTTGCAGATCCAAACATCGAGCCTACAAGGTTTGAAGCTATATGTATTTGTTTGAATAACTCAACATCACATATTGCATGATTGCAATCCACACTAAATACAGGCTGCATAGACTCTCGAGTCCCATGCACGAAAATGATTTAACTTTAGCATGCGGTGTTGTTAACAAAACCTTTTATGATACCACTAGTCCTGTGGAGACCAGTACACAACATTTCTTGTTATGTACCAAAGGTTAACGTTAGTGCAAAAGTGCTCGTACATGTGCGATTGATCTATTTGATACCATTTGAACTATTTGAGACATAATTTTTTTTGTGAGCAAAAAATAATTTAAGATTGATTTGTTTGAATTAAATCTGATGTTGGACTTCAATGTATAGTTGGACTTCACGGTATTTTTCAGGAACTATGAAAAAATATGGGATTAAGTGCTTCAGGCTTAAAGTAGTATACTTTGGTCTTGGCTTGTTGTTGATGAAGGCTCAAGAGTGTTTTGGAAATTCTAACATCTGTGATAACGTGACTTAGTCGTGGTTTAGTCTAGTGATAAAACAAAAACTTCAAGAAATTGAGAACTGTCATATACAAACAAATTCATCCTCTTTTTTATGTCTTTTGTACATCTGTCCTTTCCTAATCTTGTTCCATTCCAATGGAACTCACTTACACGACGACTAAAATGCTGTCCTCTCGTTTTAAGTATGTACAATAACTGCATCCATACATAAGAGAGTGGCATGGTGGGAATGACTTTTGTTGTGAAATCAACTGTTCAATAAAATTAAAGATTCAACAATAATATTGTCTGCTGTTGTTCAATTGTTGTCATTCTATTAACAACAGTTTACACTTCATATTCCCTTTTGGAAAATATTTGTCTTAATAAGTGCAGAGGCATGTTCTATATATAATATACATGTTAGGGATAAATAATGGAGAATCTTAAAGTTACTCGTTACTGGGTTTTTTTTCATCACAAGTTTGAAAGATACACTAGACAAGTGTACTTAAAAGTATGAAGGATTTATTTTTGGTAAATCGTATAGTACATAATAACATAAAAACATAACACTTTATAAATGTAACTTCTGAAACTACAAATGCTAACATCCCCAACTGTGATGACCCTTATTAAAAACAAGTATCATGATAACTCAACTTAACAAAACTTAATTATAAATCTACATTTTGTTAATTTTGAGAAACAAAAGAAGTGTAAAGCTGTGTTTGAATTATTATGCCTTAGGAAGAATTTTTTCTGTTTGCCATGTACGCTCATTTAAAAAAACCTAACAACTGGTGTCTAAAACAGACAACAAAAACTGCTATATCTATACAGATGTTCATAATAAACTCATCAATTGTAAGACATGAATCACAGCCGTGAAGTCGCTTATTGGGAGAAATATATTTTTTATTTAATTTCATTTGCTCTTTTTTGAAATGAAAAAATAAATTGCTGTTGGATTTTATTATTGGCTCTTTTCGCAAGAAAAAAAATTGAAAATTTTTATTCAATAAAATAATTTGTAATTTATTTGCATGAATTAAAGAAAGAACTGATTTTTACCTTGTACTCTATGACATTGATTTAACTGAGTCTGTGTTTGACTTTAGGACCTACGTGACAGGAGGGGGTACAGGGGGCCTGAATCAGCCCTACAGCTCCATTGACGAGGCCTACCATTACTACGGCATGAAAAATCCACTGGAGCCGGACAACAACAGTAAGTGTGCACGTGCAAACAAAGCAGATCAACATTACAAACATCCCAGCTTTGTTCTTCTCATAGATAAGGGATGGAGCATAGAAATTAAACTCATCAACAGCATGCTCATTTCTTTCATGTTAATGAATAATCTACTATCAAATAAGGATCTTTCCTCATTATTATTACTGATAATTGAAATCTGCCTGAGACACCCATTTACCATGAATTGTTTTTTCTCAGGGAAGAGAGATCCATATGGTAATACATACACCACAGGATGTTGTAGATAATAGTGTATTTGTGTTGTTGATTTGTGTCACCTGGAATTTTTTTTTACATTAATCTATCCCAGCTCCAACCCCAGTATATGTTTAGTGACTTGATATTGGTCTTTAGAAGTGGAGTCTTTTCATAAATAAAAATAAAATTTTAAAAATAAATGTGCATTTCATATTTTTAATTCCTCATATACTCGGTTCATGACATGAGTGATTTTTCTGGATTGATTGTGAATTCCAGTCATTCATTTGTAAGTCCATGGATTTGTAACCATTTTTCTAACCAGAGAATCTTGAAATCTTTGTTTAAGACACTTAGTTGCCTTTATATCTTCAATAAATTTAAAGTATATAAACTAAATATTAAATTATCCTCTAGTTTTACTGACAAATAAACAAGATTCCATCGTTAAAATAAAAAATACCTTGTAGAAGTTAAAGAAGTAGCTTTGAGACTTATTAAAATAAGTAAAGGGATTAATGTTCCATTTGCATGATTAGATATCCTTTACATGATTATGTTCCTTTTGCATGATTATTTACCACTATAGATAGTTTTCAATAGGCCTCATGAATTTATCAACAGTTATTTTCCTTGGCCACCAAATTGGAAGCCAACCTGGTGAATTTTCCTCTTTGTCTTACCAAATTCAAGAGGGCGTAGCACAAATATTTGGGGGAAAATCTTTAGGAAATAAAAATAATAAAATTAACGAGACTTCAAAAAATTTACATTTTTCAGAAAATGCCTCCTTCCCCAGAATGGCCAGTATAAACATTTTAATTTGGCTGAATAATGGGCCTTTAGACCTCCAATATCGCAAACAATGGGAAAAAAAACTCTTGCTAAATTCGAGCCTACTGAAAACTATATGACATTGATGTTGGAAAATTGGTTAATGCATGGCTAAATCTACTACATGTAATAAAATTTACATACACTAGCTCACATAAAATATTTAACAGGAGGGGAGAAAACTTAGCAGACTACACCTTGATTTGAACCCAGGCCCCATAAATTCTAGAAAGATCGATGCTCTACTGACCCATTGAGCTATATCAGTCCTTAGTGAACAAATCTGACCGTATTACTGAATCTTTTCTCCCTCTTAAAACACCAATCTGGCTGACAGGTCTCACCCATAGAAATAATAGGTAAACAAAAACAAAACTGTGATAGTCGGGAGTATGTGGTTAGGGAATATAGACCAGTTATCTATACCTCCTAATGCAGGCTGTAAAGGAGAACCTAGCTTACAAAGTTTAGTATTCTAACAAAATTGAACAAGTTGCTGACACAAACTCTGCTATTGCAATCATAAGGCCTAAATCATAAAATTTAGCAGACTCCTGATGTCACAGTATTCTGACATCCATTCTGAATTTGTTCTGTGGCTTTCAAAATTCAACAAATGGTTAGTGATCTCAGATTCTTTGACTAATTTGTTTTAGTCTGGATAGATTAAGATTAGTTCTTGCACACTATTTGACCAATTTTAACTAGTGATTAAGGTTAGTTCTTGCACTCTTTTTGACTAATTAGGGTTACTCATACACCCACCAAGGAGGTGACAAGGTTAAATAGAGCACAACATTTAAATGATAATTAAGGATCAATCTTGCATCTTGTTGCAAGATTAAGGTAAGGGTTGACAAATTAGTATTACATGTAGACCTTGCACATCATTGGCCTATAATGAGGGTTAGTCTCACATGCACCTGAGAAGAAAGCTGGGTTAATGTAACTCAAAAAGATGAACAATCTCCATGCAGTCTACAATTTTATCACATATCACACAATGGTTTGCTACAATGGTGTATGAATCTTTATCATTTCACACCAACAGACTTTAACTGCATTTGAATCTGCAGACTTTGGCATGACAATCTGAGTTTGGCTGAGAGCATCCAATTATGGCATGACCATCAAACTTTGGAGTTCCATTTTGGGAGTCCTTCATACATGTATATTAAACAGAATACAATGTGATGGAGGATTCTCGAGGGGCTCTATTGGTCAGATTGCTGCTGCTGCTACTGCTTGTCCCCTCCTTCTCTATAAACCTTAAAGGCTGTGTCCTGCTCTAGACGCAATAAAGACCTGCCTGGGAAGAGTCAGGGTTGGTAGAACATCCATCTTGATTTACAGAGTTTGAGTTAGAATTTCTCCCTTCCTGTCTCATGGTGTAGGTATTGGTGAACAATTTTAGATAGCCTGTTGGTTTGGTTAAAATTAATCCATACAATTGCTTTTTTTCTGCATGACTGAAATCTATGTGTATGTGTTTTAACATTTATTACTTAATTTAAAATTGATGTGTTTTATTGTTTTATTTAATTCACACTTAAAAGAAGACATAAATAGACACAGTGTGTAGGTTCAGAAGTACCCTTAAGAGCAGTTTCCTCTTCTATGATTTGAAATTGTTTTTAATGCAGTTAGACAATGATAATGATAAAAGCATTTTCTCAACGAATTCAGAAATATTCTAATCATATCTTGATTGGGCAGCTTATAAATTAATCTATTAATAAATTTAAATAACTATGTGTTTTAAAGGCTCAGGTTACTATAAAATAAGTGCACAATGTGCTACTTCTAATTAATGCATTGTTGACCCATAATACAATAATATAATCGCTTGCCTTTTGTTTGTTTACTTTTTACCTTAATGGAATCTTCCACTGGAAGAATCTATTTGCTAATTAAAAGATGGGTTCTGCCCGGAGGGCGATTCTATTTGTTAACCAATCAAATTAAGGGGTTTTCTATTCTTGTAAAGCGACCCCTATCGGAGGCAAACTAGCGCCACCTATTTACGTCACCATTATCCAATCAGATTGCTTACTTTCTTGCTTTTAAATTCGTCCACTGTGCCATCCAATCAAATTGCTTTAATCATCTATTTCAACCCATGTTTTGGCCAGTTAACCTCACTTTCTTAGAAATTCCTCCGAGGCAGAACCCACGTCACTTTATTTCATAATTCAAACTTAGTAAAAAATTTTTTTTTTTTTTTTTTTTTTTTTTTTGTTGTATGTGTGCGAGTGTGTGTATGTGTTGGGTGTGTGCGTGATATCTATTATGATGTCTAGTTTAGTAGTATTAGTTTAGATTCTACCATGATTTGTAATTTCTCACAATGCTGAAAATTACCCATGATTACTCGAATAATACTTTTATGTTTACTTTGTAACAATGCTGAATAAATCATGGTTTTGCCCAAACTGTGTCCTTTCTATATACAAGAGGAAATTAATATAATCTTGTAATTTCATATTTATAGAAACACTCAAAATTTTCATTGGATGTTGATTTACTTTCCAATTTAACCAGAAGGTTAAGGTTCAAGGTGCCTTACTCATCTTTCCAAACAGTAACCTCCTAGTATTCAGAATTTCAAGCCTTCATGATTGTTTTTACTTTACACAGGGTAACCTGGATAAGTCTATGCTGCATTACACTTATTGATGTTTTTAAAATTGATAAATGTGGAATCATTTTGATTTGCTGGGTTCAATTTTCATGGGTAAGGAAAGTTTTCATGGTTCATTGGGATGTAATTTATATACGCAGAAGATTCCATGTATTGAATAAATATGCAGACAAAACAACTGTGAGCATGTAAATCTGTGGATTATTGTAATTGATGGACAATGGCCCCCGAAAACATTGATGATTCCACTGTATGAACAGTTTACATGTGTTATTCACTGGCTGTACACACATTGTTTCATGTTTACCCCATTCATAGGTTCATTGCAGTGCACCAAAATTCATGGGAATAAAAATTTATTCTGTTCTTTGAATCATTTACCACACACCATGTTTTTCCTTTAATTTTTTGCTCTCACAACAACAGAAATCTCTTTGATGTAGTGAGAGATCAGCTTTGGCCTTCAATGTATCAACAGACTTCTTACTTGTCACCACATGTAATGACTATATATATATATATATTGATTGTAGGCCAGCCCCCACCACTGGACCTAGGAGGAGGCTTTGATCGACCTTACCAGGGCAAGCGGTCTCCCAGGGTCACCTTTGACGAATCGTAAGTACTGGTATCAAGATTATTTTTTTGGTAATCAAAACAGTAGCAAATTCATAAAAATGAAATGGATTTCTTAACAGGCAAAGCAATTTTTTTCATTCAATGTGAAGACAATAAAAAAAAAATTGTTTTTTTCTTTCAAAGTTTGGAATTCAAAGTTAACCAAGATAATAGTTGGCTAACTTAATATGCCTTCTGACATCATATACATCAGTATATTTTTTAGAGGATATATCAAATGAATGATTTGGCAATAAAAAAATTACTCAATAAACCATTACTTGTCACAGACCTGTTATTTCACCTAGCTGTCCTTGTATATAAGTTTTAATTCAGTCTTGCAGTAACACCAAAGATTCAATGCCAGATTTGAACTTTGTTTAACTTTCATCATTTGTCCTTTAGCTCTTTTGAGAGTTATAAAGATGGCAATGCACAAAAATATGGGAAAAAAGATGAGAAAGTACAAACTCGAGAACAAAAAGATGAGATTGTACAAACGTAAGAATGTGGGAGCTCTAACATATGCTTGATTTGAAAGTTTGAAGTCTTGTGGAAAAGTTGAGAATTTCTTTTAGATTTACTAGCAGGAATTTAATTTAAAAATAACAACTGGTCATTAAAATCTAAATGAAAAAAAAAGAAAATCTGTAAAAATTGTAATAGTCAAAGAGAATGGGACTTTTAATTTGTTTAACTAACCTAACTAAGCACTGTGGTTTCAACCTGTTCATATTTTGAATTTTATATGCAGTTTATTAGTTGTTTATTTAATTGAATTTAATACTTGATGTCTGAATAATTATGCCACTCTTGACCTTTAGTGGGATGGTAGACCCAGTTTTGTCCGCTCAATATTTTAAGAACCCTTTTCTTGCCAGACATCAAACTTGGCACACTGTCCGTAGAAGAGAAGATGAACCCAATATATTTATGTAATTAATAAGTTTTAATTATAGAAAAAAATCTTGCCTGTTTAATACATGTATCTATAGCACCATTTTCTTGAAAGATATAAAAAATGGTAAATTGGTTTCCCCTTAAGGAGAAGATTCCATAATTATGTTTTAGGTCACCAAAGTCAAGGTCACAAGATGAAAGGTCAAAAATCAAACTGAACGTAGAATGACACAGACTTTTCAGTATCTCGTCAATGAGAACTCTTTGCTTTACACACATCAAATTTATACACTGATTCCCTAAAGGAGTAGATAACTATTGAGTTGGATGTCACAAGATCAAAGGATAAGGGTCAAACTGAACATTATAAGATATTGACCTATTAGTTTGAGAACGCTGTCCTTGAGACGCACCAAACTTGGTATATTGGTTCCCCTTGATTACCCTTTGGTTGAATCATATCAGACTTGGTACATTGCTTTTCTTTAAGAAGTAGTTGACCCCTATAAATTTTGAAGTCACGTTTTCAAAGATCAAGGTCAAACTATGCTACACAGAGATATCAGCTTAACATTTTGAGAGTACTTTGCTTGACACAGATTAAACTTGGTACCTTAGTTTCCCTTTAGAGTAGTAGTAGACTCCTTTTAATTTTCAGATCACAAGTTCAAGGTCAAGGGTCTAATTGGACAAAGTAATATATATTGACCGCTTGATATCTTAATTCCCTTTGCTTGAAAGGCATCAAACTTGGTACGCTGACTTTTCCCTAGGGAGTAGATGACCCTTGTTCAGTCACAAGGTCAAAGATCAAGGGTCAAATAACATGGACACTAGACATAGAAAGGTATTGTCAGCTCAGTTTGCTTACAGAGACATGTATCAGGTTTGATACACTGATCTGTTGACGGTATGATGGAGATCCATCTTAGCATTATGTTTGCCGTTGACTAGTAGATGGCCTTATGAGGGCATATAGGTTTCTCAATTTCTTGTTTTATAATAATTATAGTAACCAGTATGTCTCTTTATTAATTCTTGTGATTCGTATGAATTTTTTGTTTTAAGTGTTTACAAGCTGACTAACATGTATTTATTGTTATAAATAATATGTTTTCTAAACTTGTATTTTTCAAATAAAAGAAATTTAATGGTTAAAAAGTACATGTATTTATTTATCTGATTTTGAAAAAAAGTGATATTAATGTGTTTATATCCCTATAAGAGTATAGACTGATGTGACATACTGTTTTATTTTTTTGTTCCTGCTTTACAGGATTGAGTTAACTGTCCCACCTCCTGCGTATGTAAAACTTAATGTTATTTTGCTTATTAATTTCTCAGTAATTTTGCTGATATATTGTTGAGTTGTCAATATAGTTTTGCTGTATTAGTTTATCTGTTTTGCTAATTGCTAAACAAAATAACTAAAGCTTTATTTATTTTTTTTTTGTTCAGACCAAAACATTGCAGACAATTGTACAGTTGACAGTTTCAAATGTTTTATATCCGGTAAAAGTTTTTACGTACTCCTCAATGGCTTAATCCTAATTGATTTTATCTGCAATATTGAGCCAAAGTCTTGTCCACATTAAAATCTTGATTGTAAATGGGTTAAATAATTAAATTGAATGTAGCATACATACAAGATATTTTGACAAAATGATATAGTGTTGCCACAATGCTGAGTCCATAACTTAGTGTTAATTAAGACAGTAAAAACTTGGTGTGTGGTCACTGGTGTGTTGACATTAGTGTTAGGAATGCAGTTACTTTGTGTTTTATTAAAGAATGCAAAATTTGATGTAAGAATACAAAATTTGATGTGTAAGCTATAATAACTTCAAATGCAAGTAACACCCATGTCCTAAATTTTGCTATTAACTCAGTAGATTTATTAATGGTTTAGACTTATCTGTGATTTTGCCAGTATCTAGATATTTATGGCATTGTTGTAACATGTACATATATTTACTTACAAAATGTTGTTTGTTATCTCAATTGTTTGGAGATTGTTATTTGTTGCTTCAACAATAGTTGGCAAAACCAGTACAGTGGGTAAAGACCATTTCACCTCTAAATCTCATGGTTCTATGGCAACAAATGGTCAACAAAATAACCATTTGTATGTGATAACTTAAAAATTCTTGTTGTCTTTTTCAGTATTATGAAAATTATAGAAATCTCTTAACCTACTCAACAATACATTGTTTGAATTTCTCTACATGCAGATCTGCCTAAACTGAAACTACAAGTATGTGTAATGTGCAATGATCTAAGTCTAGGTGTTCAGGCAGAGAATGATATGATAATCTTCACCATTCAAATGATATAATTTCTCTCAGAAGTCCATACCAGTTCAGGTAGACTAAAGGTGACCCATGATGCTCAGGTGACCATCAAGGTCCAGGGGCCTTTTGTTTCTGCCTTTTTTATTTTTTTTATTTTGTGAGAGTTTTCCTATAGTTATACAGATCAAGTTCATGATTGTTGACAGAATAAGACCTTTGGACTCATAGCCTATGTTCTGTCGCATGGAATTAATGCTATGTCCAGGAGTGTGTTCTAGATCTATGTGGCTATGTCAACTCTTTGTAGAGCTACAAGCTTGAATATTATAGAATGCTAGGTAGCTTAACTACTGCATGTATGTAAGGAATGCTAGCATAAATATTTTAGCTTGGTACCAAATCTAAGATGACCTAAACTTGTAAGAGTTAAAACATTGCCACACCCCAGATTACCAGTAATGTGTAGGTAATTTAATTGATAAGTCAACTTTACCTACTGCATTGGTTATACAGCATGTACATGATGTAGTACAGAAGTTTTACTGTAGAATGAATACAATATTTAAAATGTTAGCAGTGAATCTGTACACAAGCATTACCTTCTAGTATTTCCTGCCTTATACAGGTTAGAGATCACCATACCTCCACCAACAACTTCGTACGTACCAGTGACTTCGTGTTTGGGTGTGGCATTAGTACATGTATAATTACATGAGTGATTTGTCAGCTGAACATGTGTTGGTGACTTCATGTGTCTGGGGTTGGCATAGCTGCAGATCTGTACCTCACTGGTCTAAATGGTATTTGTGACCAGAGAGCTACACATTTTTTCAATGGGTGACACTGTAACTCTCTGGTCTGTCGATATTTTTTTTTCACAGAGAGCTACAGTTCTGCAGCTAGGTTTGGCATTATTAGTATATTGTATAGTTTTTATATTAAGTAATTTGGCAGCTAATATGCATAATGATGAATTGGTGTGTTTGTATGTGGCATTTGTACAATTGTGTCGTTTGATATGAGTTATTTGTCAGCTGCATATGTGTACAAGAAATAGAATGATGTTTTAGTGGTGTTGATATTTTAGCCAGAATAATTGAAGATTCGGGGGCATCAGAGTAGTTAATATATTAGTGTGTGCAGTATAAATTGTGTGTTTATTTACCATATCTGCTTTGATTAACTTGGTAGAAAAATAAGTGAATTAATATACCTATTACATTATTTATGAGTGCTTATTATACAAAAAGCTGTAAAAAATATCATTGAAGTTTATGTAAGTTTAAATTTTTTTTTAGACTTATATTAAGAGGAGAAATAATGTATTATAACAAATGTAAAATTATGTATAGATTTCTACATACAATTGGGGAAATGGACATGTATATAGGTTAACTAAGACACGTTATTAAATTTTAGAGCCCGGGCACGAGACAGGAGTAGAGAACGTATATCTCCGTACCAGTTCCCAAGTGACGAAGAAATCCGCAGTCGGTCACAGAATGATAAACGCTCATATCAGGAAGAACTGGACAGACAGGTAGGTCAGGTTAGCCTCTCAGGCTCCCAGCAAGATCATACTAGACAGACAGGTAGGTCAGGTTAGCCTCTCAGGCTCCCAGCAAGATCATACTAGACAGACAGGTAGGTCAGCTTAGCCTCTCAGGCTCACAGCAAGATCACACTGGACAGACAGGTAGGTCAGCTTAGCCTCTCAGGCTCACAGCAAGTTCACACTGGACAAATTTTACTGGTATTTATATTTCCAACCATATTCCCTTATGATTCTTCACAAATTGGAATTCCAAATGTATTATGAAGTCTTTAATAAATGTTTCTTATATTTTCTATCACAGAACGGTATATAAACTGTGTAGCTGGAAAAAAGTTATTATATTTTAGTTAACAATTTTTTTTTTTTAGATTGAAGAAAAACGTTTAAGAAAACAGCGAGAAAGAGAAGAACAGCTGAGGTAAAAATAGAATTCAGTATTGTAAGATTTCTTTTTAGTTGACCACCAAAGCCAAAGGTCAAGTAAGGTTTTATGATAGTGGAATATTATGTGAGCAGGACTTTTTTTTTTCTTATTAACTTCTGATCTATAAATCTAGAAAGGACAACAGTTAAGTTAAAATCATCTTCTCAATTATAAATTTTCTTTTTCTACATTGTTCTGCAGGGGGAACTTTGCTTGATTCGGTTTAGAGTTATTTCATCCCATTTTAATTTAACAAAAATATTGAGCTATTTGGTTCAATTGTGAACAAAGGCATATTAGAGTGTTATTTTTCATGTCTTCCTACAGATATGAGCAGAAATTGGATGATGAGATTAGAAACTATAATCCATTTGGTAAAGGCGGAGGTGGTGCACCCATGAGAGATAACCAGGGAAATATTGTCGGTAAGATTTGCTTTGCTTTGAATGTACATTTTTGGGGAAAAAAAACTTTTTGTAGCCAGAGAGAAGATAATTTTCATATATAAATATATCCTTGTGTTGTTTTCAGCTGATTTGAGAGTGCTGCATTCCACCAATCAGGACCCAGATACGGCTCGGTCACGTGTGACTCGGGAGTCCCCCAGATTTAGAGCTCCGTCCCCCTCCCCCAGAGACGACCTGATTGGTCCCCCGCCCCCACAGCTTGATGCTTCAGGAGATGTCACTCATGCTAGAGGGGGACATGGAATCTTTGGTCAGCCCAAGGTACGAATCTGTTTACTAGGCACTTAAATATTGTCAACTGTTTGTTGGTAGGAATCTATATATGTAAAAACTTTATCTTATGATTGTCATTGTTCATGTTGCAAATTATGTTCAGGCCAAAAATTTTAACATTTCAATCCAATTGAATGCAATTGTTTGTGTTCTTCATGCCAAGGAACTTAATACATGTGTTGATCTAAATCCGACTCAGTGTTGTATCATCGAGATCCTAGGAACATGAGGAGGGGAGGGGCTTTATCATCTTGTTTGTAGTAAAAAATAGTCTCATATTTATCTCTTCCAATAAAATTGGTTTCATTCCTCCATTTTATTTTATTTTATTTATTTATTTTTTGTATTTTAGACAGAACAAGAAAAGAATCAATCAGACAAATACAAAGATGATCTCAGAAGACAGGTACATGTTTTTTTTTATCTACAAAAATACTGAAAAACAAGTGATATAGGGTTGTGTAAAATGTGTGACAAAAAGAATCTCTAATGGTTTGTGGTAGGATGTGATTTTATCCAAGTCACCAAGGCTTGGTGAAAAAAACACAACTTCTTGGATAAAAATCATATCCAGTCAAAAACTATTGGAGATCTTACATTGTATCTATATATATCAGATTGAAGAGAAAAAGAGGAGAGAACAGATTGAAAAAGAGAAAGAGAGGATAGAAGAAGAAAAGGAAAACCGAAGACTTGAAGAACAGAGACTCCGAATACAGAGTGAATACGAAGAAGAACAGCGGAAAAAGAGGGAGAAAGAGGAAGAGGTAGGTCAAGGTCATATGCTAATGAGATGATTATCACATTAGGAATGTTATTGTGTTAATTTAGTCTACACAAAATCTCAACAGTTGTATAATGCAAAATAAATGCTTTGTAAAATTGTGTAATGAATATTTCAATATTGATGTTTTAAAATTTATTTGGTGCAGACAAGAAGAAGAAATGAAGAGATGCAACAACAAGCTGAGGAAAAGAAGAGGGAGGCAAAGAGGAAAAAACAGGAGGAGGATGAAAAGCGTTCCAAGGAAAAACGGGAACAGGAAGAACGGGAAAGGCGGGAAAGACAGGTAACCAGAGAAACAGAATACATATATGGCTTTTTTTTTTAATTTAAAGAGAGAAGAAAAAACATTTATTCTATCAGTATTTTCCCCTTGAAATATCAACTTTTATTTCTCTCAGTTTTTACTTAGTACATGTATTTACCTTTACATGAATTATAGGCAACTGATAATGTAAGTTGTAATTTTCAGTCTTATTTGTTGTACATTTGTACATACTTAGCATTAAGTTTATAGGTATAGGCATATTTATGTTTGTTTTTATACCAGTGTAGTGCTTTTAGAGTTCCACGTTAGTGTCTTATTAGTATTAGGCATCTAACTTTGGATAGAAAGCACATTATTTTGTTTTTCCTTTTAACACCGTAGATTTAGATATGTTTATTTGACTTTTCAGGAACAGCGGGGGTCGTCTCCCCCTGTCCCAGCCATGAGAAATGCTGGCCAGAAAGACTACTCGGTAATTAAGTTAAATTCAACTTGGCATAATATACATACAAGTACTTTTGCTTATTGATTCATATGTAACATGTAATTTTAAAGTTAAATGGCAGTTGAAGCAAAAGAATTTCAGATACATGTGCATCACGATTCATCTTTCTGATAATTGCTAATCAAATTGACTTTCCTAGATAAAAATTTGTTTTACTTCAGTTGAAATTTCAGATTAGATTTATATTCTTGACAAATGAAGTTTTTAAGCTGAGAAGGGGGGTTATACCTTTGTCAGTCTGTCTATCAGTGCTATCATGTCTGGACTATAACAACTTTTTAAAATAAGATATTGCTCATGGCCCAAGAATTTGCAGTGACCTAAAGTGAAAGTCATTTCACTGGAGTTCAAACTCAGTAGAAGACAAAAATATAATTTTTGTCTCTAATTAAATTTGGAATGGAGAAACTTTTTCATAATTCACAAAAAGATTACCTTTAATCAGAGGGTATGTCAACCCTAGATCATGGTCAGTAAAAATCAAGTACATGTTCAAGGTCATTAGTCCTCATGGCCATATCTTGTGGATTGAAAAGCTGCCTGTTACCTCAAGATTTGCTGTGACCTTGACCCTAGAATTTTGGAGTAAGTTCAAGATCACATGCAAAATTCTGGGTTTGAAAGAGTTGAGCATTTGATGTTCTTCATGTAAAATTGACTCATGACAAAGATTTCTTACATCCTGGAAAAGTGTCATGAACTTGATGCAAGGTCATTTTGTTAAGTTCAAAGTCAATAAAGAAAAATGCAGAAAGAATGTGGAATTTCTATAATGTGTTGTGTGTTGTAAGGGATGACCATGCCATTTGTTTAAAACTGTGACAGTTTTATTAACTTTTGTGAACTCTGATTAATAGGAAGTCAAATTGAGCTCTGGTGACTTAACTCATAGTCACTACAGATCAGACTCTGTCAGGCTGGGAGTCAACACACCAGATAGTCTGGGTCTGAAAAAGCCCTACGGAATCTCGGTAATTTTAATGGGAGAGGCCAAGGAGCAGTTTTTCTATCATGAATATTACCATATGTATTCTTTTTTTTGTTTCATGAATTACACCAACATTCAATAAGCTATCACACTTGATATGATACTGTTACTTGTTATCACTGGTACAGAGAGTTTAAAAGTTTGACACTGCACAGTGTTTGGTAAGGTTTATATCTAAATAATCAGGTGGGGTAGGTTTTAATTATTGGGGATGGAGAACTACAATTTGTCTATAGAGATAATATTATAATTGGCAGGATGACAAAACTACCCCAGAACCACCCAAATCACCAGAAAAAGGGGTAAACAAAATGCTGCGTTTATAGATCTGGCCAGAATTTTGCGCTGCTCATTCATGCTTTGTTTTTGTCTTGACTATAATGTAAAAATACATGTACATGTGTTGTAATCATGCTTTTTGTTGCTTTGTTAATGATTAACAAAAATTAAGTTGAAGAAAATAAAAATTAAATTTGCTATAAAATTATTAATGATTTAAAGTTTAGTATGTACTTGTCTATATTTATTTGAAAAAAACCCTCATAATATTCATTTGATATAACCAATGTAGCAAATGTGTTGATTTGAAAAAAAGAAAAAAATTGTTAACAAAAAATTAACTTTCACCAAAAAAAAATTATAAGGACACACACAACTTAGCTTTCTGCTACCTGAATTAATCTGTTTTACCAGTGTACTATTTTAAGGCACTTATTTCTAAAACAAAAGACACACAAAACTAAGTTCTTTTTTGCAGAACCTTTGTTCATCATTTGTGTTAACTTTGTATTTTGTTCAGTTTTATCATATTGTATGCATGGTTATTTTGACTCATGTTATTTTTGCCCATTCACCCTGGAAATTAATTTTGCCTCTTATTGGATTCACCCAAACCCAACTGCTTTAAATGAGACAATGCAGTCTTCTTCGGATTTGCTCCATTTTAAATTCATGCACCCTCTTGCAATGAATGCAAAAGGGGCGTGCATACATTATGAATAAATTTATGCCCATCCATTTATCATAGAACGTGTAATTTTAATACATGTACATTGCACTTAGATTGCTTTTATTGGATTAGAATGCATTTGTAGGTATAGATTTGTTCATTCCTCAGTTTCTAGTAGTAAGGAATTTAGTCACTAAAAATAATTTTAAAAATTAATGTCTCTGAAGTCAGCAAATAAGAATTGCCTTTCCAGTTTTGTGAGATATAAGTTCTGAATGATTCCTAACTTAGTTTGCTGAAAATGACATATGATTTTTTTTTTTCATTAATGATGATTTATAAAAGCATCTATTATTTTTGCAATGTATGGCATCTTACAAATAAGAATTTTGGAGGGAATTAAAGAAATGATTATGTGTATAAATAAGACACATTTTAAGAAGATAACACCGATTTAAAATGTCAAACTTAAGTTTAATTTTCAGGAAAACTAATAAGAATTTATTTTCTTTAATTTGATTTCAGGTTTTAAAAAAATAAGAAAATCATTTATGCTAGCATAAAATATAGTTTTTGAATAAAATTTTATATTTAAACCTTGATATCAATATATAAATGCCTATTTCAACCTAATCATTCTATGCTGAGGCATGTACATCCTTAAGCATGTGGTTTTAGTTTTCGTAGCTTTAGAGGTGTATTTTACCTGCTTACGTTTATCCACAGACATCAGATGACACACGAAATTCTCCACCGATCCCAGCCTTACGGAAAGACCCACCCCCAGACGAGGTAACAACAAACAACTTCCGTGTCTCCCTCCAGTCAAAACATAGTATAGTTATGTGAACAACCTGTAATGTTCATTTGGCAAAATTTTCCCTTTATTTATTTTGATTGAAAATTACCAAGGTTATGTTTGAGTAAAATTTACCTTTTTCAGTTTCTTGTGTACAAAAGTTGTTTTTTTTTTACATGAAAAATTTTAATTACTATCATATAATCAATAAAGAAAGCAGATCATAATTTTACGTGACATATAAGAGGCTCTTTTTCCATCACACAAATGTGTGGTGTTTTCCTTTTTGTTTGTATTAAGTTTCCTGATGTTGTTATCAATTTGTTTTGCATGTTTTTTGCACATTAGCATAGTTATCATGCATGTCCATTATATATTCCTATAATGTGAACCCTTCTATAGTTGGTAACAGGTGAGGACTGATGTTCTTTGATAATAAGAGAAATCTTCTAGATCACTTGTTTTTATTGCAGTCTTCAAGACCCCCACCTCAGCCTTTGTCCAGAGCCAACAGTAAGTTATCCTTCATATCTCTGTTCTTACTTGTGTTATAACTATTACTGATTGATACTTACATGTACATGTATATTTCCTCTTTTGACAGGTTCAGACGTCCTTAAGGAGCTGGCGTCTATGAGGAAACAGCTACAGAGTGAGAGGAAGCGAGTGGAGAATGCTCTGGAAACACAGAGGGTAACACATGGAGTTCATCTGAATTGAGACAATTTTTTTGTCTGTATTCATAAAACCAACTTCTCAATTTTATTTTTTTTTAAAGTTTAAGATGTAATTAAACAGCATCATAATACACTGTATTTTACATTTGATGTTACATAATACAGGAAGCGGAAATGTTGAAAAAAGTTTTCTCTCAACTTTGATTGCTATTTTTTCTTGACAGAATGAACCTGATGTTTTTGATCCAAGAACAGTGCAAAGACCTCCTCCGTATGTTTTACTGCATTTTTTTCCATTTAAATATTTACTCACTTGAACTGTATTCTAAATTGAGCTTTCTCTGATTTAAGAATACTCAGTTGGTCCGTCTCTCTGTCTATTTGTTGTGTCTTTTTTAAAAGACTCTTTTGTGTGTAAAGTATTAATCCTAGGACTCGCATTACAGGAAGGAAATTGACGTGTTTGAGAGGGCCAGACTCGGGGAGCCCGCCCCAGTCCGAGCCAATGAAAACCTTAATCCACGAAATATACAGGAATTCAATGAGCTCAAATACAAAAGTAAGAACCATAACTGAATTTTTGTTGAGAATGAAGTGAATCAATTATATCTTGATACTTATTAGGAATGTTTCATGAGCTTTGTTGTATTTCTGTTGTAGCTAAAAAGGATAAAACGTGACATTTTGTAGACTCTTTGAGTGTTGATAACTATTATAGATGTCAAATTTATGTTGTGATCAGCACTGCTGAGAAAATAAAAATTTAAAATTGTGTGTTCTTTATTTGATCAGTTTTTCCTGCCTTAGTTGGTGACTCTTAAGTGGGTTTCATTTTATAGTATCTTATTTTTGATAGTACCTCCTTTATTGTATTTGTTAGTTTAAAGAAAATCTATCTACAGCTTATTTTATCAACAAAGTGTATGGAACATTCAAAGATTAAACAGAGAAACTATATTACATGTATTATGAAAAAAAATTGAGATCAGAATGTTTTGAAAATTGAGAACTTTTATCGTCTTTGATCTATATTTGATTCTTGAAAATCTTAGAAAATCTGCCCATGCAATTCAAGTTTAATTCATCATTCTTAAACTCTTTTTAAAAAAGATGACACAGAATCCAGAAAGGCCTTCCGCAGCATGTTTCCAGACGCTCCCACATCTAACGAGACACTGGAAGCTCAGCAGGACGCTCTGCTCAGACACCAGGAGGACACACTCAAGTCCATGAAGGAACAAAGTGAGTGCACTCAATTCTGAATTCCTAGGCATGCTCTCTTCAACCTCTGCTCTATTATTAGCTCACCTGAGCCGAAGGCTCAAGTGAGCTTTTCTGATCACATTTTGTCCGTCGTCCGTCCGTCTGTCCGTCCGTCTGTCCGTCCGTCTGTCCGTCTGTCTGTCTGTCCGTCTGTAAACTTTTCACATTTTCGACTTCTTCTCAAGAACCACTGGGCCAATTTTGACCAAACTTGGTACAAAGCATCCTTGGGTGAAGGGGAATTTAAATTGTTAAAATGAAGGGACATATCCCCTCGCAAGGGGAGATAATCAAGAAAAGACAAAAATAGGGTTGGGTCATTAAAAAATCTTCTTCTCAAGAACCACTGGGCCAGTAAAGCTGAAACTTATGTGGAAGCATCCTGGGGTAGTGTAGATTCTAAATTGTTCAAATCATGACCCCCGGGGGAAGGGCGGGGCCACAATGGGATATCAAAGTTTTACATAGAAATATATAGGAAAAATTTTTGAAAATTTTCTTCTCAAGAACCACTGGGCCAGAAAAGCTGAAACTTATGTGGAAGCATCCTGGTATAATGTAGATTCTAAGTTGTTCAAATCATGACCCCCGGGGGAAGGGCGGGGCCACAATTTGGAATCAAAGTTTTATATAGAAATATATAGGAAAAATCTTTGAAAATCTTCTTCTCAAGAACCACTGGGCCAGAAAAGCTGAAACTTATGTGGAACTATCTTGGTGTAATGTAGATTCTAAATTGTTCACATCATGACCCCCGGGAGAAGGGCGGGGCCACAATGGGGAATCAAAGTTTTACATAGAAATATATATTGGAAAAATCGTTGAAAATCTTCTTCTCAAGAACCACTGGGCCAGAAAAGCTGAAACTTATGCGGAAGCATCCTGGTATAATGTAGATTCTAAATTGTTAAAATAATGACCCCTGGGGGAAGGGTGGGGCTACAATGGGGTATCAAAGTTTTACATAGAAATATATAGGAAAAATCTTTGAAAATCTTCTTCTTAAGAACCACTGGGCCAGAAAAGCTGAAACTTATGTGGAAGCATCCTGGTATAATGTAGATTCTAAATTGTTCAAATAATGACCCCCGGGCGAAGGGCGGGGCCACAATTTGGAATCAAAGTTTTATATAGAAATATATAGGAAAAATCTTTGAAAATCTTCTTCTCAAGAACCACTGGGCCAGAAAAAGTGAAGCTTATATATATAGAAGCATTCTAGGGTAGTGTAAATTCTAAATTATAGGAATCATGACCCCCGTGGGAAGGGCGGTGCCATTATAGGGAATCAAAGTTTTACATAGAAATATATAGGAAAAATCTTTGAAAATCTTCTTCTCAGGAACCACTGGGCCAAAAAAGCTGAAACATATGTGCCCATGGAAGGATCATGGGTTAGTGTAGATTTCAAAATGTCTAAATTATGATCAGTGGGGTAGGGTGGGGATGCATTATGTATAGCAAGGGGGAAATCTGGTAAAGAACAGAATGGTCAAAGCTTCTCAGGTGAGCGATGTGGCCCATGGGCCTCTTGTATATATTCTGTTGTCGTATATAGATCTTTTGACCTTGGTTTGATTTGATAATTTCATTTCAGCTTACAGATTTATATATGTTGCATATAACTTTTATGCACTATTACCATGGCAAAAAATTGACAGCCAAATTTCATAAAATTGGAGTCAGATGTCAATAGAGGACTTATGAAAAAAAACTTATGAAAAAAAAAAAATTTAAATCTAGTAAATTGCAATATATTGTTAAAAGTGGCAGTCATGACAAAAATAATACCAATCATTCATCAGGCCTTCTTTAATTTTCAGCCTTATGACATAAAAGTAAACTTTTATACACAAAGTAAAAACAAGAAAAACAACACATGTTTCATAATTTTTTTCAACTCATTGGAGAAAGAGATAAAAGTTACAAATGACATCAAACTATAAAATTATTTTTTGCACTGAATAATATTTATCATGTTATTTTTGAAACCTACTTACTTGTCTTTGACTTTATGGTATACATTGAACTGATCAAAATGTGAAGCAGTCTGATTTTTTGCTCTAGCTGCCATGAGTTTAACCAGGGCATATACATGTAGTGTTTGTCATTACCATTCTTTGATCTTTCCATCTGTCACAGTTTGTGTCTAGCTCAGTTTCAAAGAAAATTTTCAAAATATGTTAACTGAAATCTACTCTGATAACTGAAATACATTCTCTGATAAATATTGGTAAAAGCTATTCAAATTCATGTATTATATAATTTTATGACCTTGACCTTCCCTGTGACCTTCGACTCACTTTTCCCTAATTTATTTTTATACAAACATACAAAAGTTAACTTAATTGGCATAATGGCTGATTTTGAATATTTACATGCAACTGGCATTAATTTAATGCGAAGTAATATTAATATACGTAAGTGTAATGAGGTCCTTCAAACTTTGATGTGGTTGGTAGGAAGTATTTGATGTTTTGTTTTGGCTGTTGGCAGACAGTTGCAGTAGATGTGGGAGACATGGCGTAGAAGGTTTGTTGTCTTTATTCACACTGAGTGATCACAGAGTCACAGAAAGAGGGCAAGACTTGGAGACAATTTTTGACTATTTTAAAGCAGCTCTTAGATGAGAATATATTCTTTAATATTTTGAGTTGTAACATTCTGTTACAATAATGATTGTTAGAAATATATCTCAAGAAAGTTTCACTTGTATCCAACAGTGACAGAAATTCAGTTCCCAGAAAGAGATAAATTTCCAGGTTTGTTTGGGTTGAGTTAATCACATGACCAGAGGAAGTCTTCTGGCTGGTCAATTTAAACTTACAGACTGAGTCACATTTTTCTGAGTTCAAATACATGTACATGTGTATGACACCTTGTGATTGCAGTTTTGCATGCACATTCATATGGGTTCATTTCTTATTTCCTTTTAAGGATACACACCAACCAATTACAACACATGGAAAGGACGGCGATCTGACAGAAGTATTTATCTAGTAGATTATGGATTTCTATTTCCTAGAGCTCATGTAGAAATAATTTCTTTTAAAGAACATAATATTTCTTAACTGTATAATAATAACTCTAAAGACTTTTCCCAGGAATATTATTTTACATATTTATATATATGCACTGCTACCTTAAAGTTTGTGCTTTCTCTTTGCTATATAGCAAACTAAGCCACTTTCTAGCCTTTTGGGTGTCTAACACATTTTATTTCTCATGAGTCTTTTATCATGCACCTTCAAATGTTTAAGACATTGGTAACAATATCATTAAGATCATATCAGCTCTTTTTCATGGGATATCATTTATTTATCAATTAAACCCACCAATTCCTGCAGACAAGTGTGGAAAAAAATCTGCTTATAAAAATTTGCAGGGCCATCATAACTCATGTGAGTCTTGTGGACTATGGGCCTCATATCTCTTTTCTTGGGCAGTGTAATTCTGAAAAGAGAGTTCTTCTTCTTTGGGGTAGATTAGAAAAAAAATCTATGATCATTATATCATAATTGCTCCAGCTAACAAACTAAGTTATTGTTAATTTCATTCCTTCTAAACTTGAACATCTTTTCTTGGGTAGTACTGTGCCATAAGATTCAGATCATGGGGGTATGGTCAAGTTACACATCAAAGAATATTGTTTTGTGTGAGCCAGTAATTTTATGTTTTTAGTTAATTGGTAAGTCTTTAAGAAAATGAAATACATACTAAATGTACATACTGTGTACAGGAAGATTTTCTCTCTCAGTTTATTTTGCCCTTTTCTTAACTGGGTCAATTAATCAGAAACCGAGTCATACCTTTTAAAATGCAACAGTGTCTGGGTAAATCAAAAGTAGGGCACAATCATTTGCAAACAAAAAAGGGCAAAAATAAAACAGGACAAAAATAACCCTGTAAACAGAAGTTTATTAATGTTCCTCTCCCCACAACAAATCTTATAATCTCCTTTAATTAACAATTTTGGAATATTTATTCAAAACAATTAGCATACAGATTCATTATTTATATTTGCAGATCTATGTATATAATGTAGATGCATTAACCTGTATGGCACCTGCTTTTTTTGTACAGGTCTCGGTGCACCGCCCATGACAACACGGCAGGGCACTGTGAGCCCACGCTCCATGCTCAACTCAAACAGTGCATTTATAGGTTTGGTCACATTCTTATCATTTATATCACTTATTAACACCACTAACAATACAGGGTAATGGTTCTGGGTTATATTTTAATTTATAGAAGACATTATATCTTTTTCAAGAGACAACAATGATTACCTTTTAGCAAATTTCATTAATTGACAAATAACTTCACCTGTCTGTAGGTTAACCAAATATAAATGTGTTCAGTCAAATTAATCTTTATTTGCAATCTATTGTTGTTCAAAAGGCAAGGATCAGTGACATAAAGTATTAATCAACCCATGAAGATCTTGTCATTCACTAATATATGAGTCAGTTATATACTCCCTAGATCTTAGAGTACATACATGTATGACCTCAGAGAGAAATAATTTTAAAATGAAACTTAAATATTTGATTTATTGCATTTAATGAATAATATTTTTTGAGAAAGTAACATTTTTAAAGTTAAAATGTTAACATTAATGGAGTGATTTTATGTACAAAATTAAAATTTAAAAAACACACAGATATCAAGTATTACAAATGCATACTCAAAGTTCAAGAAACTAATTATATCAATTTGAAAGTAAATTTCTAGTTACAATGAACACTAATTGCAAGAAAACTGTACTCCTCTAGATTTTCCATTCACCGACAATGGAGGACCATTGAAATGTGAATTTAAAGAAAACAGAAGATTTTTACTATTATAAATATTCATCTTGCTATGATTTTCCCCTAGATGTGGATGGACTTAACCATTTCCCTGATGACTTTGAGGATCTACCTAAGAGAAATGAGTCGGCTCGCAACCGAAGACGAGAAAGAATCGCACTAAGTCCAAGAGTAAGTTCTCATGTCCACAATCAATATATAACTTTCACAAGAAATTCAAGTTTGATTAGACTAAAACTTAATTAAATGTTAAATTATTGAATATTGTGGCTAATTTTCTTCCATGATTTGTATCCGTAGGTGGATAGTGTAGGATATAATCCAGTAGGTATAAGGCTGGTCACCAGCCAAAGTCTTCAACTGTGATTCAACTAACACATTCCAACATGCTCACTTTCTCCTAATGTTATAACTCATTAACAGTTCTGGAGAAAATAGGCAGCCTGTTCATCTTTTTATTTAATATAATGTCTGATAATTTCATAGGTGATTCAGATAACAATATTTCGACTGATGGTGCACATTTGAAGAGAATGCAGACACGTTTGTTACCTCTCTGCATTGAAGGCCTAAACAGACTTTTTTGATGGAAATTAATCAGCATCTACCTTCATTTATGACACAATTTTCTACAGCATTCTCAGTGTCTCTTTGATCAACCTTTTTCCCATATACACATACTCTAATCCTCATATTGACTGTACTAAGATTCCTCAGTGTTTCTTTTTCAAGTTTCTCAAATTCAGTTGAAACAGTTGAATTTTTTTCTGGCTTGTATGAGCTTTGTTGACTGACAATTTTCCGGTTTATGTTTTGTGTTTATAATTATTATAAAACTTTCTCTATTTGTTGAGTTCAACAAACAAATTAAATCAACAGATTTTAGTACACAAATTTTATGAAATGTTTATTTCAATTTAGTGAAGTAAAACTTGATTAAAAACTATTTCCACGTTTGATATGAAGTTTGGCATCCTCGTCTGAATCCTGATAAGTGTCTTCATATCAGTCTTGATAGGAGTTAATTAATTAATCTTGAATTTAAAATGGCATGCTTCTTTACTTCTGGACATTGAAAAAGCAAACTATTTGATTGATAATGATGAACAGTGAGTCCTAGCTCTATTAGAAGTATTTGATTTATGATCCTAGGATTCAGACCCCCAGAATATAAATCTAGTAATTGAAACAAGCAAATTATTTTTGTATATGTCATTTGTAAAACATCATAGTTATCTTTGTTTTATCAGCCTGAGAGTCAACCTTTAAATCCGTTTGGATCAACGACAAGTCTGGATGTTGACAGGATCCAGCGTAAAAATGATGCCAGACTACGACGACTGCACCAACTGAATGGTAAGTTATTAAACATTGTGTGTGATGTACTTTATGAGTAACTGCTTTAATTACATGGAAATTACAGATTTTTGACTTACTTTACAGACAGCAAGTTTTGATTGACTGATACATTGTAGTACTGACTTGTAGATTTATTTGACTGATAGTATTGACTGAGAGATTTATTTGACTATTATAATATTGACTGAGAGCTTTATTTGACTGATAGCAGTGACTGAAAGAATTATTTCACTGATAGCACTGACTGAAAGAATTATTTCACTGATAGTACTAAATGAGAGTTTATTTGACTGAGAATATTAAATGAGAGTTTTATTTGACTGATAAAACTGAGATTTTTATTTTTAGCAGATGAAGTTTCTCTGGCTGATCCTGATGACATTCTGGATAGATTCATGGCAAAACAGAGATACAACAGGTAAATGTCCAGACAGGAACCATCAAGATCATTTATAAATTAAAGTAGTTAGTTGGAATTTTATCAATTTTAAATATCATTAAAATTGATGACATTAATGTCAAGAATGTTGTGTTTTTGTTTAGACCACCATCAGGCCAGACATTACAAGATGACACCTGGCTACGACCCGCCAGTAAGGCTATCTGAGGACCAGGATCAACCCAACTTGTGAATCCCCTCCATACTCCACAGAACATTCCAAACTTCTTAGAGACCTTTCAATATGAACATCAATTGTTATTTATCTTAAGCTCTGAGGGCCTGTGCTCAGAACCAGATGATAAATATGTAAAATAGCATCAATGCAAATGTCAAAAATATCAGTTGTTATGTACTTGTGTTAAAATTTTAATAGTGCTGTTAAGGTTGTGTGGTATTTGTAAATTGTGATGGAATTTTTTTCTTTGCCATACTCCTGTGAAAAATGATATCAGAGTTTATGTATCATGTTTTAGTTATGGCAGCCATATTTATTTTATAAAGCCGATCTGTGATATATACTAGCCTTCAGTATATGTGATTTCTACTCACATAACATCAGCGCCCAGTTTGGATTAGCCAGTAAAAGTTCTAGTCCTTATTTGTATTATTACTTCTGCCCAATTGTAAAATATTGTTAATGTAATATTTTCATTTATATATTTACATTTTATAAAGGTTCTTTGAAAATTTTATGCAAATTTCTTAAATGCAAAATTCAAGTGTCCAATATGGTTCAAGATTACCTGGTACCTAATTACCTTACATCAATTGATTATTCAGGTTTCGGTTTTCTCTGAATGGTCATGCACATGTAATTTATAAATTATAATAATAATAATTTTTATTCAGGTATAGGCATTGAACAATGTACATGAATCATGATAAATAATGTCGAAACATGACACATTTGCTTTACAGCTGAGTCGCTGCATACTGTTTTTGAGGGTTGTGTGGCTGGTCATGTTTACACATCACTAACAAAATTGTCACAAATTGTTGTTGAAAAATTAGCTATTTATCATCCTAAAAAAATCTATGAAATAAAAAAAAGTACATTTAAATAAATAAAATAAATTGTATTGTTATTTATTGCAAAAGACGAAAAATAAATTTATAGATATAATTTTGATTTTGTTCTTTGTATGGCCAAGTCAGTTACTATATGTCACAGATGTGTTATAGATAGTATACATTTTTACGAAAATGTCATAGCTAGACATCATAACCATTGAAAATTCTTCTATGAGGAATAGAGTATTATGAAACCTTAGAAGAAGATATAATAGGCTTGATCAAACAGTGAAAATATGTGTATTCTTTAAAAATCTCTCTCCCTAATATAAAGCAGACAAATTACCTTCATGGTAATGATGGTCAAAGTTGCAAATTATAAAGGACAAGGTATGGTAACCACTGAATCTGGCCCCTTATTTGATGTAAAAAATCGGAACATATTTAAAACAGAGATAGTCTGTAGTTAAGAATTTGAATTGTTGCATGTTTAAAACCAGCACTAATTTTGATTCAAAGCATACATGGAGGCCACAAGAGGGTGCAGAAATAGGACGTTTTCCCACAATTTTCTCAAAATTAGTGGAATTTCGTCAAAGAACTTTAATCGGTAATAGCCAATATTCGCCCCCCAAATCAAACTTTGATGGAGGTATATTTAATTAAGTTCTTAAACGGGGAGTATATGCTGATTTCAAAGCACTGAATAATTTCATACGTAAGGATGTCATATGTACGTAATGACGTCACAAACATGACGTAAATTTTAGTTTTTTATGAATTCTACAGAAAAATGTACATATTTCGTCGATATTTTGAGTAAAAGTCACCGAGCGCATGTGTGTTCAGGATCAATATTTTGATATAATGTGTAGAATGATAATATCAATGAAATATGTCAATATTGTTCCTGAACAAGCATGCCCTCTATAAACTTTAAAGCTAAAATTGTTGAAATTTTGTCCATTTTGTACTCTTTCTGAAAAGGATATAAAATCAGACTAGTTTGTGACGTCATAAAAACAAAAATTGTGAATAAACTGCTTTGAAACTATAATATGTTCATTTAATATATATTTCTCATACAATTTATTGAATTCAGCACATTTCAGGAAGTTTTCAAAATCTGACTTTTGTGGGGGCATGTATATGCAATATACCGCATATAGTTCTTTGAGATACTTTTCACTTTAGAAAACAGAGCACAAGCTTGCCTATCTGAGATTTTAACATACAAGATGCATCTGATGCTAGTATATATATGAAATACTGTGAAATCACAAATTTTCGTGGGGGTTTAATTTTTGTTGTTTTAGAGGTATGACGAGACCCACGAATTCATGACCACCACGATATGTGAAATGTTACATACACAAGTACTCATTAATTCTTGATCCATGAAATCAAATCCCCACGAACCTAGAAATTTTCTTCAAACCACGAAAATTTGACCCCACAAAAATATGAGATTTTACAGTATATAAATTTGGTAAATAAGCAAGCTTGTGCTCTTATGTTTTCTGAAAGAAAATTTGTTGTAAAATTGAAATTTGCATAAAAATGAGAAAATTCGGAAATTAACATATTTTCTGACCTTCCTGTGACCTTTGTATCCCGTAACTTAAAACCAATGCTCATTTTGTGGCAGGGGTGATAAGTGGTTTTCAATCTCTAAACTACTGCATCATTCTAAAGACATGTACCCCAAACCAGGGTCCAAAAAGTAGTCTTACCCTACCTCCTTTGTGACACAAGGATCAGGAGATCAGGTTGCAGGAGAGTCTGTTGAATCTTTCCTCCTGGTATGTTGCAGTTAAACTAAGTAAGGAAGTTTTGAAAGATTTTAAAAGACACTGAAATATGCCCTTGTTAGAAGGAATAAAATGGGTTTACTCAAGAATTGCTCAAAAATTTTTTTTGTTTAGTCCCTATGGGGATAGTGATAAATGGATAGTGGTAAATATATCAACTTTAGGATTTGTTGCTGAGCACTAAACAAATTATCCAGCTGATCCCTCATCATCCAGTAGGGGGCATTGCTTATTCAATACTCTCAGAATGCTCTTATTCATCAGAGTGGCAAGGAAATAGTTTGACTAGGAATCAAGAGCAGGGATCCTGTGTTACTATTTTGGTGCTCTAACCACTGAACTCAATCTAATTAAAATCAGACTTCTTAGATCCACGCCGTATACTCTCTGCGCGGATCTAAGAAGTCTGATTTTAATTAGATTGCCACTGAACTATGAAGGCTGATACATACACACACCATATATAGTCTAGTTTGTCAAATTAGTCATCAAAGTGACAGAATTAAACACATAATTTTACTCTATAATCACTAAATGATTTATTGTAAATAATCCTATAAACAATAAATTATTTTGCATACATTACATGTGATTTATTAGAGAATAATGGCCATGACTACAACGAAATATAAGTCATTATTGGTAGGAATGTAATGTATATTTCTAATAAAGCATAATTAATCCACGACCTATCAAAATAATATTTGTGATACAAGAAAACACAAGTGTCTCCCAATGCCACAGATAAATAACAAGATACAATATATACCATCATAAGAGTATAACATTAATTGTAAAATCAAAAACCCTAGAAAACTGACATTAGCAAGAGCCTCTTCCAAGAATATGCATGCATGGATAGGATAATATTATGATTTGAAAAAATATAAAAGAAATCAAATATTCTGACAGAATGAGTATATAATCTTACTTCATAACTGTAAAAAATTACATGTAATAGTTTAATTCTTAGTATTTACCATCGTCGCAAACCACGTTCATAATGTATGATCCTCTCCAATTCTGGCCGTGGTTGCATGAGACGAGAATATCTCATAGCTCATTAAAGTATTGACCAATGCGAGTAAAGCATAGTCGGAAATTGACCTTACATGCGACCTTTCAATATCCAATCACAATGTACGAAATACTGCTGATATAAGTTGTTGATTTCAATTGCAATGGAAACAAAACTTGTCATTAACTGAATATGACGTCACAATAGAGATTGGTAAATATTCAAAATTACGACACTTTTTGTGATCAAGCAGCCACGGGTAGGAGAGAGCTATATGCGGACTCCGGACCGTGGCTTGAGACGATGAGTATTTACACAAGGAAATAATCATTTCTTAATTCTTTTCATTGTTATTCTTAATATGTATAATTCAACTAAATGTATATTTGAACAACAAGAGAGAAATGCCAGCATCCAATGAATGCTTCATCCACACATTCACACTTGACCTTGGCTGCAGTTCAAATAACTAGATACAGATGTGTTTATTGATCTGAGAAGTGACAGCTTAAGATACATGTAACATTATACTGTATAAGTGGAAATTTTAGCCAGACGCAGAGTTAGCGATTTCTGCATAAAATCTGGTACTTTATTTTTAGCGAGAAGTAAATTTAGCGATTTCAAAATGCTAACTAAAGAAGCTATTGCAAATAATACGCAATTAATTTTTAGCGATGTTCAATTTTAGCGATGTCAGCACCCTCGCTAATAATGCCAAAATTAAATCCTCGCTAAAAATTCTACTTATACGGTAATAAAAACTTCACAAAGAGAAAATAATATTTCTTTTCCATTATCCATTCTTTTACAAAGAATTGAATCTACCCTTGTATTCCCTCTATAAAGACACTAAGAAGAAAGACATTTATACAAGGGCACTCTTTGGGTGATTAGATCAAGCCAGATAGGGCTTATAATAAAAAAAAAAGAACCAAGAAGAATTTTATAGATTTGCTACGACCCTAATCACAAACCTAAATAACTGGCATGAGGACTATGCATATCCTCAACTCAAGGACACTCTAAAGGGTTGGAGTTGGGTAGGACCAAGGGGAGAGAAAGTATGCTCTTGATAAGAATTTATACAAAGGTTTACTGCCCTTGACCTTCCACCTATGAGAATTGGTTCAAGGTCACTGCACACCCAGGTGAAGATTGAGCTAGGTAAGGCCAAGGGGAGGGAAAATATACTCTGGATAAGGATTTTACACATTAAGGTTTTCTGCCCTTTACTTTCACAAAAGTCTACTCAAAGTCACTGCACATCTACCCACAGGGAATCAATAGGTGAATTTAAGTATTAAGTCTGAATGGGCCAAGAGGAGAGAATATATCCCCCCTCTTCCCACATGCACTCTTTTGGTGAAGTATTACCATAACTGTGCCAAGGGTTGATAAAATATGATTTCAACAAGCATTAAACAAAGATTTTTTTAACCTTGACCTTTCATCTAAAAAATTGTTTAAGGTCACTGTACACTCTTTACCTGTAGTTGGACAAGGGTAGACGAAAAATGCTCTTGAAAAATTAGAAGGATGGACAGACTGCATGATCAGTGGAGGACTATCTAAGTGTTTGGAACTTGCATTCAATCCCTTTGAAATATTGTCAATAAAATATGTTCAAACAAATTAGAGGACATCCAAAGAGCGGGGCCCTAATTAAGGTATTGTTTCATTAGCACCATAGAAAATAATATAATTACAATGTATATATATACAACTTTACATGTACCTGATCCAATGATTTATCAAAGGTCAAGTCAGTCGAGGATCATCCCACATTAAATACTGATCCTTGACATGTAAATCAATTTAAATCAAACTGTTTTGATTTTGAAAGAAAATGGCAGTACCAATCATACCTGTATGACATAAGTTTTACAACAGAATCATATAAATATGTATAAATATTGGGTAATCAGAGTGAAATGTTTCAAAAATGGCATCATAAATATAAAAATACACTGTAATTTTAAAAAGAAAATGTGCAATGACAACTATAATTTATTTTCTGTTTTCAGAAAATAAACAATAAATTTCATTTTATAAAAGTCAAGAACTACCTGCTACAACTATATTCATTAGTTAGAAACTGCACATTTTTACATTAAAATTGAATGCCTATGGCAACAGCACATAAGCTACATGTAATACAATAAGCCCAGTGACTTAGGGAACTCAAGCATCTGTTCATTTTTTTTACTGCTATAAACTTGGTTTCTCTCCAAGCTGATTGTTAATAAAGAACTTGAGAGATTTTTTAAGGACGAAATGCATTTTCACAATATGCAGAACATTCTTGTCAACACTGAGCCCCTGTGGCAGGGGTCTTACTTACTAATTCTTTTGAACCAAAATAGGGAAAAAAAACTTCAGACATGTACAAAATTATTTCTAAAGAGCTGTATGAATGAATACCCCGGTAAGAGACATTTTGTATGACTTTTTTATCTTCTAGTGAGATTCCATTTTGTCAGTGCAGGCAGTGAGATTGAAACACAGCCAACAATTAACATCACAGCTTCACTGACCTCACTGCATAACAAAGGCCGAACAGTTTCTGATCCTAAGTACGTATTATGACAATTTGACAATGACCCTCTTAGCTGTAATCATAGTCCAAGTTCAGATATCAGCCAGAAGATCAGGGAGATGAAGCAGATAAACAGGACAACCACCAGAGCTGCACTGTAAGAACCTGTCAAATACGCAGATATTTTTATTTAAACAGCATCCATCAACCCATATTATAGTTTAATTTTGATGATAACAATAATACCTTTCTTAATTCAGATAGATTTATAAATAAGGACATCCTCACCTCTAGGAGCTACTTGGTGTATGCGAATCGTGTTGTCTGCTGAAACACTGAGAAGTGTAAAATCCTGGGTTCCCGTTATAGCTTGTGCTCCCTCGGAACTTGGCATGAATGTCAAGCCAGTCACAAATATACTGTGGGCTTCTTTGACAGAATATAGTTTCTGCAATGAATTTACACAAATGTATGAACGCATTAGATCCATAGAACAAGATGACCTCCATCAGTGTTATCAGTAAATAAAGAAATGTTGTTAAACCATGCTTTAGCTATGCCAGATTTGTGCTCACACTGTGACAGCATGATGTACCCTACCTGTAGACTGAATGAGATATACACAGCCACACTGCCAGAGATAGTCCCTACTGCTGCATAAATCCCATCATCACTAAAAACAAGAACAAACAACCATTGGCTTTATAAAAGTAAAAAATGTCCCTACAGCATGAAAATTAAGTACATACTGTAGACGTACTTTTTTCCTCGGGGTCATAATTCCGCGGAATCTCAATTTCTGTTTAATCCGTGGGTAGAAAATTTGCAGATTTCTTAGACTGTCACTTTATGCCTTACATTTATATTAAATATGCTTGGAGATATTTCCGAAGAAAATTTGTGACCGCGTACATAGCGTAAATTAATACCACGCAGAAAAAAGTACTTCTACAGTATATACATGTATTAAACAATCTAGTATCATTAAAAGAATACAATTGATTTATATTGTATAAAAAGTAAATTCTGCAGCTAATTTTTTTGCAATCTCTTAAAGTTTTCCCATGCATTCATTGCACGTTCTGAGAAAACTTACCTAAGAGCCAGACTG
>NW_026936719.1:0-7399 GCF_032062105.1 Saccostrea cuccullata
TTTTTAAATAAAACTCTTTTCTGATTTAAATTTTAAACATGTTATTTACAACGTGTTACCTTAGGGGGGAGGTAAGTCTTGCGGCAATTGAGATTCTTATTATTACTCTGTATCTAAGAGTTATCTTTCTTGTTTTTATATATTTTATAACATTCAAACATTATATTTAATACTAAGAGGTATTGATATATATTATAAGCATAAACATTTAATTCATTCGGGATATAAAATTGTTTCACAAATACTTACTACACAGGCAGCAAGCTCTTACTGCGAAGTAGCCCCTCTTTTTGCGTCTTGTCTCGAAGATAAACATGAACGGGACCTGAATCAAACATTCTTCCGTTTGGATGAACCGATTGATGGAGAAGATCTATTGAAATTGTTGTTAAATGATTTTGAAGGTACCACTTTTTTGCCGATTTCAACAGCTCCATCTGACTCCAGCGCGTCTGCAATTTCGGTGCTTTCTTTCGAGTTGGGCGGGCGAAGCCATACGTAACGATTGAAAACCTCTAAAACTGATTAAATATACTTGTACTCTACACCGTTATAAAATTCCGTGTTGCAACATATGAACTAAGTCAACTTGGTGGCGTTCTTGTATCGAAGTCGCACGAATGGGTTTAAGAGGAGGAACGTTATCGAAAAGTAGATTTGACGGACAGTTTTCGGTAAGAGATATAAGAGAGGTTTGAATCTTCCGATGTGTTACGCCACTGAATACAGATTAAAAGCGATGTGGAAATTTTCATGATCCCGTGCCCTTACTTTCCTTGAATGCCTGTTTTATCGCGGAACTAATTTCAATTGACCTTAAAACCGTTTAACCATCAACCGAAACACGTTTTCTTGTGCCCCTGTTAATGGGTTCAGGCAATTGGCAACAGACAAAGGGTGATTCTTTCTTTAGCGACGAATCATCCTTTTGCATGTTTTCTTCTATTGTCGCTCTTCTTTTGTTAATAGTCCTTGTTCCTTAGATGATATCTGAAACAAAAAATAAATCTTCATGTTAATTTTTTTTGCGGCGAAAGCAAAATCCCTGTTCACTGCCTTTCCATAGTTTCCCGTTTATATCGGATTTCTATCTTTCTGATACATGTAATTTAGTAAACCATCTTAAAGGACTTCTCAAGAACCGATACAGCCCCTGACGATTTGGTTCGAAATGCGCTTTAAGGAAATTTAATTCCTGTTCTCAATATTCCTATAATATAAGAGACGGTAGCTGTCTCTTTCATTCAGTTGCCACTCTCTCTAAGTATTTACAAATCGATATAAATTAGCAAGATATCAGGGATCTCGTGGTAAACTGGCTCCCTAAGAACCCTGAAACATCGGCAGGCGACCCTTTCATACTTTGTACCTAATTTAAAGGTCATACTGGGAACCAAATGGGGCGTCCACATCCGCATTACAGCTATCACGAACGCATTTACTATTATTACGGCGTGCTTTCAGCCGCCAGGGAATACATGTAAGCTCTGGATTGCCTTACCCTAGTAAACCTTTGTCCTTGGCCTATGGGATATTCCTTGTTGGCCCTTTAAGGGGGATGTACAAGCCATATTGGATCTAGTCTGTTGTAAACAAAAAATCCAAGGATGCGCTTAACACTCCCCAAACTAGCCCAAAGATACTAAAGTGCTAATGCACTAATTACATACTGTTAGAGACCAAAACTAGTAAACAATTAAGTTTATTTTGTCTTAATTAAAAGATAATTAATCACGTTAGAACTGCGCAGCTACAGCATTCATAAGATGAAAAATGCATTGAAAACGGAGCTATTGTGATTCATTGATAATATGGCAACAACCATTTGTCTCGTTTTTTTCTTGTCATTATCCATAATTCTTAAAATTTTATTTTTCATATGGGTGTATTCATGAGGCCATTTTTTTATTTCGTCCGACATTACTATGTCACACAGAGTTCGAATAACAATGATTTTAGAATAAATGCACCTAAAACATCAAGACAAAAATTATAAATAATAATCATTAAGTTATATTACTTTCTACTTTTATTTGTTGCATCGCATCATCTGATTAATGGAAAAACGCGATTTTAACTTCACTCCAGCAAATGGGAAAATCTGTTCTATTTAAACTAATTTCCTCGTTTATATTAATCCATTAAGCACAAGCACATGGTTGGCATGTGCATATATCTGCTGTGGATAAATCCGTTTATTACCATGATTATATTTTGATTTTTAGGGAAAAGTTTATAATTTGTTGGTTTTTTTAAAAACTCAAAAAAAAAAAGAGAAAAATGTCCAAAACATGTGTTTACGGTGGGTTTTTTTTCTGTGGCATAGAAGTTATTTTCAAATGGGGCACTGCAAGGAGGATGTTTTGCATTCAATTTGAAAATGTTAAACAATATGCATGCATGAAAAATAAATTTTAATTACAGGTCTCACATTAAAAAGTTGGTACATGTCTTTTTTGTTTAGAAGCTATAGAAAAAATAGGCAGTTATAGGATATCCTTCAGACACCTCAGATAAATAGCTAGTTTGCAACCCCCTCACATTGTATGGAGTAATATTTGGAGAAAAAAACGCATCATGTCTCATTATGTTGACAACGTTGTAAACTCTGTTCATTGAACATACGAAGCTTGATAAAATCTAATGAGTTTTTTTATAAATTTAGAAGCAAGCACAAAGAAAGGTCCAGTGCATATATGCTTTGTCTATCATCGCAAAAAAGTGAGTGCTACCCCCCCCCCTCCCCTTCCCCCAAAATCCTATGTTTGTTTTTCAAAATAATGTCAAAGTTTAAAAAAAAATTGCATTGCTAAGTATGTGATGGAACATGTACTAGCCTTTTAATACCGCTTGTTACAAAAATTTTTGGTTCCCCTTTCCCATCTACTGCCTAGTAATGGTCCGACTCTTTTTTGTAACATTCCATTACACATATTTTTTCTTTTTCTTCCGTCAACAATTCTGTTTAAATTTTAAGAATTTTTTCTCGCCTATAAAAACGGACCCAATAATTTTTCCCTGAGTTGGGAGGACCACCAAACATCATTTTAAAGATGTTTATAGGTTGATTTTTTCTCTTTACTTTGTACAATTGTAATTTTGAAAATATGGACAAATAGAAAAAAAAATTTTTATTATTAAATTTCCTAACCCATTCTGAATGATTTCATGCCTTTTCAACTGTTGCTCCTCTGTAATGAAAATTTAAAAGCATGTTTATTTGACACAGATAGAGTTGTGATCAATAAGTAAACAATATCTTAGGTATTTCATATTCATTTATTGTTGAAATATTCAAGTATTTTTAAAGTGTAAAATTTTAATTGAAAGTCTTTGATAGCATATTGCTTTATTAAAAACAAATCCCTTCTAAACTTGCTTTCACCGGGAACATAACAAGTATCATATTTAACCGTCTGACCCCTTTCCCAAAACGATATCCAATATTAAAATTATAGAAATCCATTTAATAATAACTGCTTCACATGAACAAATTCTTATACACTACTTCTAAGATAATATATATGTGTCACGAGTTTTCGTGGCGTATATTCCATGTAGGCAAAAAGGCTCAGCCTACACATCATTTTCTGAGAATAAAAATTTGTTTGAATAAAGGGGTGGGGATTTGAATGATAATAAATCGTACCTTTTAATTTATTTTGCTGGAAATGAAAAAAAAAAAAATTCTTAGCAATCTGTAGTTTTATATACCTATCCTATTATGTTTACAGCTTTGCTTTATATTTAAGGACAAAACTATTTCCTCAGCTTGACATTTTTTAAGCCAAAGTTTAAGTGTTATTTATATCAAGTCTGTATCAGAAAATTTAATCAAAAGCAACAGGATCCCATAATATGTGCAGGAAACAAAATTGATTACTTGCATTTAAGTATATTTGTTTGTAGGAAATTCAACATTTTGATGAATTTTGATTATTCAGTTAGGAAGTTTCCATATTTTCAAAATATAGTAAAGGGATACGTTTTCAGTTTTGTTATGTGGTCTTCAATACATATAAACTATAACATATGAACAAATTATTTTTGCTGGTCAAATTAAAATGGTAGATGTCCGAGTTTTAAAAAATGCCCCCTTTTAACATCTGCCATACCTATCGAGAGGAAATTCCTTGCACCCATACTTTACACCTCATGTTAAATATGTGACTTAATTCCACGAGCCTACACATTATCAGAAAGTAATATACGCAACTGGTTTTACTGAGACAGCCATTTTTCGTCAAAAGTACCTGAATAATGACATCATTGTCAGATTGTGACATCACAAACAAGGATAAAAACCTCAGCATATTCTATTTATAAAACTTGTGTTTGGCTGTCTAATCTAAACTGGGGTTTTGTAGATATAGAGATATTTTGCGAAATTTTTGATAACGCTCCTACTAGTAGGTTTCTCAACAAATTGTTGTAGAGAGAAGTGAAGTTTTGTCAGCCTTGAGTTTGTCATACAAAATTGGCGCCATTAAAAAAATTGTCATTAGACAATCATTGAATTATTTTCATGCTTTATTGATTGTTTTCTCTGGTTAATTTGCCCTCACAATATTTTAAAAACTTCTTTGATATAATTGACAAGACAGTTACATGTGGTCAGTAAGCATATGATATGCATTATGACTTATACACTGTAGGTAACTACATGTATATTCTTCTTTATATTTCTTTTTTATTTTCGAAAATAAGTTTCTAAAGCATATAATATTTTACAATTTCTTACATTTTTGAATTGAATGAATCATTTTTTCTGTTTTTTTCCTTAAAATTTTCTAATCATAAAAGATTAAATGACTTTCAATATTAGATCTACATTGTAGATGATCAAACTTTAGTAATACTTTTACCTGCACATTCAAAGAATGATAGCCTTTTCTGTTGACATAATCTGTTCCATTTTGAAAATTCCCTCCAAACATCCAAGGACATTTGGAAAACCTAAATTTCATTAGAATAAGGAATGCATGTGTCACACTCACTGGTCTCTCTAGATATATTAGTTGGTTAAAATATTAATGCAATTTTTTAAAATAAAAAAAATAATTAAGCTCTGTAATATATACTCTATATTATATAAAATAACCTCTGTAATATATACTATATATTGTATAAAATGTTAATTACACAATACAAAAATTTGATAAATAATTTTCTTTCTCTTATTGTCCCCTACCGGTGAAACCGGAGGGGACTAAAGTTTTCCTCTGCGTCCGTCCGTCTGTCTGTCCCCGTCAGTCTTCCCACTTGGTTTTCCGCACTTTTTTTGGTCACCTGAGTAAAATCAGGTGACCTATTGCTATCTGTTTTTGTCCGTCGTTGGGCCGTCGTGCGTTAACATTTGAACATTTTCAGCTTCTTCTCCGCAACCACTGAACCAATTTCAACCAAATTTGGCACAAAGCATCTATAGGTGAAGGGGAACAAAAATTGTGAATTTCATTATCCCTGCCCCCCTGGGGCTTGAGGGGTGGGGCCAAAACCACTAAAATTAATGCAATCTTTAAAAATCTTCCCCTCTTTACTCCTGGACATCAAGCAGTCCAACTGTTTGCATGATTGTAACCAGCAATGAGTCCTCTACCAAAATTGTGAAATTCATAGCCCTGGGGGCAGGGGTTTAGCGCTAGGGGGGGGCTAAATAAGTATATAGTGAAAATGCATTATTTCTTTGAAAATCTTCTTCTCTGCTCCTGGGTATTAAAAAAACCAACTAAGTTCATAGTTATGATGAGCAAGAGTGCCTCTACCAAATTTGTGAATTTTATGGCCCCAGGGTCAGGGGTTCTGGTGTTGGGGGGGGGTCATTGATAATGGGGGGAAAATTTCATGGATTCTTTGAAAATCTTCTTCTCTGCTCTTAGGTATTAAATAAACTAACTAAGTGCATATTTATGATGGGAAAGAGTGCATCTACCAAAATTGTGAATTTTTGGCCCCAGGGTCAGAGGTTCTGGTGTTGGGGGGGGGGGGGTCTATTGATTATATTTGTGAAATTACATGAATTCTTTGAAAATCTTCTTTTGCACCTTTGGTATTAAAGAACCAACTAAGTGCATAGTTATGATAAGCAAGAGTGCCCCTACAAAAATTATGAATTTTATGGCCCCAGGGTCGGGGTTCTGGTGTTAGGGTGGGGCTCTATTGATTATATAGTGAAAATTTATTACCCGGGAAATCTTTGAAAATTTTTTTCTCTGTCTCTGGTTATGGAGCAGATGAACTACCTATATAGTTATGATGAGCAAGGGCCCTTATCTTGCAGAATTGTGAATTTCAAGGCCCCAGGGTCAGGGATGGGGGGGGGGGCTCTACTTATATACTGGAAATGAATTTATTGTTTGAAATCTGGGCCTTTGTATTTATAAAACATTTATTTACTTTTTGATAGGCAATTTTAAGGGTGCCTTTTTAAAAATTTGTGCAACCTAGGGTCAGGGGTTTATGTCAGAGTGTTAGGGGCACTACTGATTATTGATGAGTATTACTGATTAGTTGGAGTGCATTTTTGTTCCCCTACCCTGCATATGGGTATTCAGTAACCAAGCTAAGCGACTGCTAAGTTTATTGTTATGATGATCAATGGTACTCTTTCAAAATTGTGAATGCCATATAGCATCTGGCTTAAAACATGTTATTGAATCAAATTCAATACACTGTAACTGGAAAGTTGTTGCATAATGCTCAGGTGACCTATAAGGCCCGTTGGCCTCTTGTTTTCTAAACGCTTGCATACAGAGCTGAATTTTGGTACGTGAGTGTATCTTAATGAGTTACAGATCAAGTTTGAATTTCGCTACGCTTCATTGATTTTTGACAGAATTATGGCATTTTGAATATTTTTCTTAATCGCTTAATTAAGATCGGGTTCGAACTGCGCTAACTTCCGATAGTCGACAAAAATATTAAGCGATGAAAAGACGATGGATATATGTGTTGAATTGTCGTCTTAATGTTGATTAATTTATTAGTTTAAAGGCATTCAAAACTTGAAAATCTTTCAGTTTAACATTGGACATGAATTTTGCACATAAAAAAATTACATCCTGGAGAAAAAGGGGAATCCGGTAGGGGACATGTATTGCTTATGCAATACTCTTTGAATGCTTGTTTTATCATTGTATATAAAGTATTCAAAATTATATTGAGTCCCGGTTCACATTATGAAATTAGAGTGTACAGTCCATTATTTTTTTTTTATCAGCTGAAATTAATGGACAGATATAATTACACATTCCATGTTTAAATATTAATTTATTTCTCTTGTTTTTTTTTAATATGGTACAAAGTATTGCATGAAAAAAGTTAAACAGTATTGTATTGATGGGAATTTACGCTTTCATTCACTTGGGTCTAAAACTAACTATAGTTATAGGACCTTAAC
>NW_026936720.1:0-74786 GCF_032062105.1 Saccostrea cuccullata
TGACGTTTGACGGCAATCTTACGCACACGGGTGGCATATTTAAAGAAAAAAAGACCTTTTAACAAAGTTGATGCAATATCAATCCCAAAATTATTTTTTAAAAGTTAAACAAAACACAAGATTTAAAGTATTTGAAATTTCAAAAGTTTAAAACAAGATAAACATCATCCTCTAGCGAAGATGGATAAATGGAATGGCACGTAAACCAATTAGTTAATGTAAATGACTTACTAGTAATTGAAATAAAATCCACTAATTAAAGATAAAAACGTTATATAATCAAAATGAAATTTTAAAAATGTCGGAAATGAAATTAAAAAAATGCTGGAAATGCTATGCGATTCCAGAAATGAAATGCAAGGCTGATATCATGTACTTTGTCATGTGACAATGCCGATGTTTATCAAAATACATGTAACTAGTAAAAAAATGTCATTGACTTGTAATTCACCTAGTAAAAAAATAACTTCTTTCAAAAAGGTTAATAATGAGATAGTTTGGCACTGTAATTCATATCCAGAAACAATACTTTTTTTTCTTGGGGATCGAGCAGTTCATGCAACAACTAAACTCTGATGAAATCCTTTTATTAAATGAATAATCTACTGAGAGAAATGAAAAACAAACTGAAACCTGATCATATATATAACCACAATAAAGACAAAGTATAAGCGACTATTTAAAAAAAATTTATGCTTTTATGTTTTATCAATTAAGAATTATTTCATCAAGGCAATGACAAAATAACGCCTCATTTATCAATGCACATTCTACTATAATAACTTGGATCATGACCATTATGATTTCTGCTGACTACTGGTGCACATTGTGAGGACGGACAGCATTATAACAAAATAAATGCAAAGTGTAGAAAAATATTATTGCATCAATTACAGCTCCAGCATTAATGTCAAGCGACATATTACATACCATACCCCCCCCCCCGGATACTATGTTGAATGCATTAGAGACAAACGCCTTATCTGTGAGGTTATACTCTATACAGATATTCTTTCAAAGAAAAAAATATGATAGACAGGTAAAATTACCAGTAAAATCCTTAATAATAATAATACATTTTAAAATATACGAATTGATGCAATGACCGATCGCGAGTCACGAAACATGATGACAGTCGTTCTTAATGTTTTTTATCTCCCAGATTTTTCAAAAAATGAAAGCTGCAAATTTAAATTTAATTTTTTTTACATAACATAGTAAAAGTACTTTCTTTATTTGCGTATACATTACATCTGCTTTGTTATTTGTCACACGTAAAAAAGGATCCAACACCCCACCCCCATTACCCCTTTTTTTTTTTTTTGCTAGAACACCCCTTTCTCTCTCTCTCTCTCTCTCTCTCTCTCTCTCTCTCTCTTTTTTTTTTTTTTTAGCTTCTCTTTTTGTCCGGGCTAATCCCCCTTATGAATCTATATGCAAAACCCATAAACAGGCATGCTAATCTTACTCTTCTCTGTTCCGTAGACCGAACTGGTTACAGAGGGAAAACTAAAGTAAAAAGAGAAAGCAAGTAACCCCCCTTTTAACTTTTTTTCGTTAACATGCGATATTGACTTACCTGAAACCCAAAAAGGGCTGTCACTATCTCGGTACATGTAGTAAGTTTTTCGTTTATACAATGTATTAATAAGTCTAATAAAGGCAAAAACTAAAGCGATCTAATATCAAATAGATATATTTTCTCAAAATTGTTTATATCAATATTTAAATTTTTTCAATTCGATTTTTTTTTTAGGTTCTGTCTCCATTAGCCAACATGTATATTATAAAGTTCAGATCGGAAAATATTTTACTAATAAATATTTTAAAAATTAATCGGTCTTCTTGAAATGCCAACAACAATTTCGGAAATGCATTTTATGGGATCTATAGGGGCCCATGGCTTTGTATACGATTCTGACTAGCCCAACCTAATCATTTTTTTATAATTTATTTATGACAATTGTTATGCCAGTGAGTCGATGTAAACTTCAGAACAAATACAATTTGTGTTTTTTTAGACGGGTAAAACAATTTTTTTCAGTTTATATAAAATTTTTGGTAACTTTTTGCATCCGATGTAATTTTTTATGTTAAAAATACCGATTTGGTCACGCAAGAGAAAATAAAGTTCCTCGGGTGATCTCCCTTTGATTACATAGTGACCATGGAGACGGGGAAAAAGGGATCGGGAGATAAAACATATGTAAACATTGTATGTAAAAAAAAAAAGGAAAGAGTATCCAATTTTTAAAAGAATTTCAGCCAAATCATGCAATAATAAGTTAATTAAACGAAGCCCAAATGCTTTAGAAAAAGTTTTGGGTTAGGAATGAGGCACGACAAGTCGACATTATTGCATCTTTAGTATGGGCGTCGGGGCTAATCGGAAGGGGGGGTAGACCTATCAAAAAAGGTAAATCCCAATTTTTCAAGGGCCATATTTTATTTTTGAAAAAAAAAAAATGAAAGGGGGGGGGGGCTAGCCCCCGGTTCCACGCGGGATGTTTTTGCAGTCGTGCTTTTAGAGACTTCGTACTTTTTTGCACTATAACACGAAATTTCCTTTTATAAATTGAACATTTACATTTACAAACTTATTAATATTCACAAAAGCAATATATAAAAATCTTGTTTTTTTTTTCAATTAATGTAGGTTAACCCGCATTATTTCCACTGTGAAGGTCGCTGAAAAGAGATTTGAATCGAAAGAAAAGTTTAAATTTCGATGTGGCCACTTCCTCGGACAAAATAAAAATACGCTCTATTTGTTTATTTATTAATTTTCTTTCTAATAGTATTAATTATATTTTGTTAAAAGGGTGTGGCCACGGAAAAAAATTTGAACCGAAGACGAAAAAATGCTTAATTTTTAAAAAAAAGTGGCAAAGTACACGTGTTCCGACTTTTTCCCCCAAAATATGACGTCATCAAATGGAAATTTGGCGTCAAGTTTGAAATCTAAGGAAAATTTTTCCCCGTAAACAATTATCTTCTTCTCCTCATTTTAATTTTCCTAATTTAATTAGGCCGATTTAGTACATTCAGGATTTAGCTCTATGTTATTATAACGTTTTGTAAAACAGGCACGTAGCATCGTTTTTGAAAGTGGGGGGGCCAACCTGAGAAAATTTTTTTGATTTCCCAAAAAAAAAAGTTGAAAAAAAAAAAAAAAAAAAAAAAAAAAAAAAAAAAAAAGAGAGAGAGAGAGAAAAATTACCCCCCCAAAAACCCCTTTTTTCGGGGGGGGGGGGGGGGGGGGGGGGGAAGTGGCCTTTTTTTTTCAAGGCAAACTTCCTTTCACTTCCAATTTTTTCCTATATTTCCTTGCTATGCATATACTGTGGTAAAAAGTGGGGGGGAACCACCTTTTCAATGACATTTTATATAGTAAAGGTAATGTTGGTGAAGTTGGTAAAAAAGTGGGGGGGGCCGGCCCCCCCTCCCCCCCCCCCCCCCCCCGGAAAATACTACGTGCCTGTAAAATCATTCAGGCCATGTTTAAAAAGGTGCATCAGAGAACGTGTATTACTCTATCAAACTTGATAACACTACTGGCTTTTAGTTACTCTTTATAAAATTATGCCTAGTCCAAAGGAAAATATTAGTAATTTAGAAGATAATGATAAAATACCTGTGCAATAAAAATTAATTGCTATCAAAAAGCTAAAACAACAGTTGCATAATTTTTTTACCCTCAAAATCACACGTGTCACGTGCATTAGGCGTAACTAATACTGTCAGTCGTCTGATTTGAATGAAATTCACGAGACAATCAAGCCAATTGTAAACACAAGCGTTATTTTAACCACAGTCTCAAGACAATCGACAGGATTGTAAAGTGGAAAATAAGATCGAAAGAAAAACTCCCAACTGCTATCGAAGTTTCGATGTCGCCCAAATTTTTCCCCAACCCAAGACACGTCCATTTATGAGTGTGCAGACGCAAAAACTTAGATTTTGCATGTATACAATACCTGAAGTCATATTAAAAATATTTTGCGATTTTAATTTTCGCGGATTTGTTCCATCCGCAAAATTCCAAAAAATTGGACAACCGCAGAAAATACCCGTTATACGGTATATCATGGGAAGCCTAGCTAGGTTTTGAAAAGATTGCATGAAATGCTTTCACATCTTCATTTCTTGTTTTAAAAAGAAAAACGGATATCAAATTCGTGGATTTTTTTAGATAGTATCAGAATGGCACGTATCTCCTATACCTGTCCAGCTCTACTACTTTAGTTATTTTGTCGTGCCATTTTTATGATTTAAATATTTGAGAGATTGATTAATTTTTTTTAAGTCCCATTAAATATTTTTCACTTATATGAGTGGTCACCATATACTGGCGAATGGCTTCAAATTTTGAAATCTTCAAGGCACTATGGCCATTAAGTAGTGAGGGATCACAAAAAACCAGACCATTGCGAAGAAAAAATTTTTTCCCCATTTTTTTAAAACCCACTCAGAACATTTGGGGGAGAGATTCAAAATCACGACCTCCCCATCACTGAAAGAGCACTATATCGACTGAGCTACCGTGGACAGTAATGGTTCTCACCATCATTTTGACGAATTAGTTTTTTTTTTGATATGCGTGTAAACTTGTAAAATTTGTGCAAAATAACTGAGTCATCCTTTTCATTAAAAATAAAAAAAAAAATGATCAAGTGGTATAGAAGGCAGAAAAAAGTTACACGGTTATGTTTCTAAAGGGAATAAAAAATGCGTATGATATATTACTTTGTAGAATCCACATATATTTCAACCGGTGCTTCATTACCTAAAACTTGTCCTAATCCCGGGGAATCACTTTTTGAGCAGCAGCAAGGTCAAGGTACATAGACATAATATTGAACATTTTGTATGGTCCCTTATTGTCATTTTTTTAGGGTTTTTTAAAAAATTAAGGTTCCCAAAAAATAAAATTAAATACAAGATGGTTTATTAATTGGATTTCTATACATATTAAATTTATATATCAATATAATAGGTTTACAAAGATAAATTCAGTATTTAAAACAGCAAGGACCAACGGGGGGCCCCTTTTGGGGAGATAAAAATTTGCCCTTTGTTCTAGAGATGGTCGGGATTGGTTCCGTTGGGGAATAAAATATTTTTGTAATAGAAAATGGATTTCTCTAAATACCCAAAAATCCCCAAGGGGCCCTTTTTTACTTTTTTTCCAGGGTACTACTACAGAGACATAGGTGTATTGCAAGCGGTAATCCCCCCGAATGTTCGGATACACTCGGGATTTACCCAGCATGCCCCCATGACATCTCCTGGCCAAAATGGGGACCCCTTTGGTTTTTCCCCAAGAAAGAGCTGACTGGGGGAAATATCACGGTTATTATCACGAGGCTATTTGGGCGGGAAAGAGAACGAAAGAAAGAAGGAACATCTCGAAAGTATGAAGTGGAATCCAGAGACTTTCCCAAAGTTTTTACAAGAGATTTGTGCAATACCAGGAAATTGAATATCAATGTTTTTTTATTCTCGCAGTTTTATACCTGTGTAATAATTGTAAACAGGACCAATACTTGGACTATGTTTGTATAAATAGATGTTATTCTTGTTTCGTAAAATACATGAAATATTTTTGTGTTATAATCGTTACATAGAGAATGAATAGAATTGGATAGACTTAAGTGTTTGGGTACATCAAATCTCTTGCAGTAAAGAAATATAGGTTATCACAGGTTACAGACGTCACCTAAATGAATGGTGTCTGTAAGTAAGGCAACTCCAACATTAGTTAGGCATACAATCAAAAAAATTAGATTTACATCTAAAATGCAAAATTTAAACAATTTTGTATGACATGGCTTTAAGTTTTTTGGGGGGAATAAAACTATCCAAAAACTTAAACAGTCCCCCCAAAAAAAAAAAAAATCAATTCAAATCCAGCATTTGAAGCAAGTTTGAGAGTGTTTATATCTTGATGCATCATCCCTAAAAGTTTGTTTAATACAGGTTAGTTTCTTCATAGTTCTTGGTAATCCCTTTAAAAAAAAAAATACTATAGTAAAATATAGTTCACTATTTTTTTTACAAATAGTTTTTTGTACCAAAGTGAAATCTTTGGAACTTTTTTTACTATAGTAAAATTTTGGAACTTTGATTTACTATGGTGAAATCTTTGGAACGTTGATTTACTATAGTGAAATCTTTGGAACTTTGATTTACTATGGTGAAATCTTTGGAACTTTGATTTACTATGGTGAAATCTTTGGAATTTTGATTTACTATAGTGAAATTTTGGAACTTTGATTTACTATAGTGAAATCTTTGGAACTTTGATTTACTATAGTGAAATTTTTTGGAATTTTATTTACTATGGTGAAATCTTTGGAACTTTGATTTATTTATAAAAAAATTTTTGGAACTTTGTTTTTCTATGGTGAAATCTTTGGAACTTTGATTTACTATTGTGAAAACTTTGGAACTTTGATTTACTATGGTGAAATCTTTGGAACTTTGATTTACTATGGTGAAATCTTTGGAACTTTGATTTACTATGGTGAAATTTTTGGGGTTTTTTTATTTACTATGGCGAAAACTTTGGAACTTTGATTTACTATAGTGAAATCTTTGGAACTTTGATTTACTATGGGGGAAAATTTTAGAACTTTGATTTACTATGGCGAAAACTTTAGAACTTTGATTTACTACAGTAAGACCTTTGAAACCTTCATTTACTATAATGAAAACTTAGGAACTTTATTTCTATAGTAAAATTTTTAAAATTATTATTAGGAATTATGAGGCATTTTCACTGTGTATACTTGTCTCAAGAAGATGACCATCATTTGACACTGAAAGTTCTGAAAGTATGTAAATAAAAACTTGAAATAAATCATTTCACTAAAAATAAAAAAAAAAAAATAAAATCTAAAAAAAAAAATATTTATGATATCAATACCCCTTTTGGGATATTTGATATCTACCTTACAAGTTGTGCTGTATTGAAATCTAAAATAAACTGTGGATGTAATGAGCCACCTTAAACCAGAAAAGGGGCCCAAAAAAAAGGAGAATAAAAGAAAAAAAAATCTTATATTGAGGCTTTAGTCAAAGACTCTACCTAACGGGAGAAGAGGATATGTAAAGGATGAAATGCGATAAACAGTGGCCTTTCTGCAAATGAAAGTACTGACCAAAGTTATATTAGGTATTAATTCTATTAATGGTGTGATATAAATGATTTTGCAATACCCAATATTCACGACGGTTTTTCTCGTTATTTCACGATCATGACATTGAGCACAGGGCCCTTTTTGCCATCGGCAGGGGATGTTCACTTCACCATGGCACGTGATCCCATCTCTGATGTTTTGGAAGTTCTTATTTGCTCTGCTCCTGTTTTGTATTGTTTTATTCACCTTTCTTTCTTAATACTGTTCCTTTGTTTAAATTTCCCCCTATGCATTGAAGGCATGCAGAAATCAAAAGGAAATGACAAATATGCATGCGTTTTATATAATACAAAGAGATATAAAAAATATATTTGAGGAACGTGCTTGGTAACATTTAGTGGGCTTAGCTATTTTTAAGTACATATACTTGACCCCTTTTAAAAATTTTAAAAAGAAAAAAGGGGAAAAAACGGTCACGAAACATTCTTCATTGACTTTATGTAAACCCCACATTAAGTATGTCAATTATTATAAATAGAATACCGGCCCTCGGGCAAATTTTGGGGCCATTTTGGAGCTGATATGACATAGATTTGTGTATGTTATATTCTCTATTTATTTATTATTTTACATATGTAAATACGTGTTTTCAAAGTCCTTACACCCAATTGTACGTATAAATACAATTAACAGTATTTACCTAGGTAATAATTTTCGATTTATTTTAGAAAATTATGATTTATAAAGGTTTTAAAAGGTTCCCCCCTACAACTCATTTATCCTCTTTCGCCGTTTTTTTAAACAGATATCCCTTATTTTCCTTATTGCTGAAATCTCTTTATTTTAATACAAAAAAATTTTTGTTTATCATTATTAGAACTCAAAACAAGGGCAAAGACATTTTAAGAGAATTGAAAACAATAATCATTTCATAAAGTTTCTTGCTTAGATAATTTTGCGTTACTATGTGCATATCTAATTTGGGATCGAGAATTACATTTCATCATCACCCGTAACCATAAGCCTATATATAATGAACGCTGAAGAAAATCATTATTATTTATTTCTTAAATTCTGATCAATGTTGATTTTCGCCATGAGATCTTTAATTTGTTCTATTATTTTTGGTAAGTCTGATAATAGAGATCATATTAATCGGAAATTTTATTTTTTCAAGCTTCCTTATTTTCCCCATGAAATCTTTTTCAAATTACTTGAAAAATAAGGAAAATTTCAGATTATGATTGCTAACATTGTTAAATGGATACGAGTATGTCTAAAAACCCTTTTTTTAAAAATCCCTTACTTTCATTTAGCACAAATTCCTAAGTCTATTTTTTAAGTGTTGTAGGTTTTAAATATTCATTGGGTTTTACAAAAATTATCTGTTAATCTTCTTGACCTGTTCCTCTCTAAATTGTTTTTTCTTTTTTTCCCCGTCCCCCCTTATGTACTGTTTATGTCCTTGACCCGCCGTTCTTAATACATTGTTTTTCTTGTCGATCCGGTGATCCTTATACATTGTTTATTTTTTTTTGACCCGTTTTTCTCTATACATTGTCTGCTCAAAAGTTTTTGTCTCCTCATTTTTTCCCCAAAAACCCAACCCTTTAAGTTTTCCCCGAGAATTGAAAGCCATGGTAGGATAATTATGTATCAAAATACCCCAAAAAAAACCCAAAAAATATTCAATACGACATATTCAAAATTTTAAATAAGAAATTGAAATTTCTTGTCATAAAATGTAAAAATTTTTTTTTTTGGAAAATAGGTCGTGAGTCATATTGTTCAAAGGCACGCTAATTTGTTTGTGCCTTTTGCAATCAAATGGGTTGCAACAGGTTTTTTTTTTCAAAAAAATTCCTCAATTTATACTTTATTTATTGAGACATTAAAAAAGCTATCAAATGAAGGGAAATTGAAAAAGAAATTTAACCAATTCTAATCACTCTTTCATTGTTTTTAAAAGATTTTGCCATGGCTATTCACACATCACATATGAAATGCGTTTCTAAATCATTTAGGTGTAGCATATTTGAGCTGTAACCAGAAATGCACTGGTTCTCCTATAATGTGCAAAGGGAAGCAATGTGCCACCGTGACACGCTACACAAACTACCACAAGGGGGCGTGCGAGTGGGCCACGGAGACAGCCAGTTTGGCTGGAAAAATTACCACTTGTTTTTTTGCCCATAATCAGATGTTCTTTGATGAAGGATACGGCGGAGGTTGTGGTCAGAGGTGTGGAGAATGCGTTAAACTAACAACCACAGGTAAAAAAAGTCAAAAAGACAATAAAAGTAAATGCATCAAACTGACAGCCACAGGTAAATGCGTCAAAATGAAAAACAGAAGTAAATGCGTCAAAATAACAAACATAACCAATTGCGTCAAACCAAAATAATCTTAGGCAAATGCGTTAAACTAACAATCATTGGTTTAAAGCATCAAAAAAAGGGGTAACGAAAGTTTTCAATATCAAAGCCCATAAAACAATACAAAATAGGAACAAAGCAAACACAGAAGTGGGATCAGGGGCTATAGAGGAGTAAACATCCTCTGTTTACCGGTCACACCCGCCGTGTGCTCCTTGTCATGATTGGGAAATAACCAAAAAACCCTCCTCAATTCAGTGTATCAATTGTGGACTAACAATTAGTATAAAAAACATCAGTCAGCATTTGACTCAAATAAATTGTATTTGCTGACAAGGTCAATGTATCGGCCACAGAACTTACGGAACAATTTCTTTAAACGAGACAAAATGAAATTTAAACTATTCAAATTATGCCGTGTGCCTACAGAGACTTTAACATCAGGAATCAATATATAAGCAGTCAGTTCCGTTAAAATGTAAAAGAAAAAAAAATTGAATTCAGTCAGGCTCTAGGGCAATACTATGCCTATTTCACTATAAGTACCTGTATATTTTTCCTTATAGGGGTTTGGGTGTGGGGTCAAAGGGGGCACAAGTCCACAGGACAATCCCAGGTTTTTTTGGTAACCAACCTGTGTCCTAATGTTTATCCCAACCAGAACTGATGTAACTATGGGGGAAACCCGGGCCCTATGGTAACGGACACAACGACTTTGGCTCCGTTGCCCATTGGAAAATGGCGCCAATCAAATTTCGCGTTTAGGTTGGAAAAACCCCCGGGAAAAGACGTGGAAGATTGTATCACGTAATTGAATAACACCCCCACTGACGGCATGTATAACTCATGTGAGTGTGCACATCACGTTAAACGCTCTCTAAAAGAAACAGCCAACGGAAGTGAAAATTAATACACAGTGATCAATTTTTTTTTAAAAATTTATTTGGTTTTGGTCAAATCAAAAAAAAAGTCATATTGAAGTTTTACGTGCACTGTATCGACATTTTTTTATATACCCATCAATTTCCTAGTTTTTGTTACTGTTAATTTTACAGAGTTTGATCCATTTTCCGGATCACCACACTGTGGTTTTCTGAATCCATATCACCACGCTCTGAAACTGATGACGTAGTACGCAAAAAAATCAAAAGTTATTTTTCTTGCGCGTTTAAAAGTTCCTTGTTATTGTGCTTTGTTTTATGGAAAGATATTATGCAATTGATCTCTAAAATTTTAATCTGCTACATTTAGCGTTTAAGGGGATACATAATAAATTTATCATTATAACAGTAACTTGATCCGGAAGGGGCCCCATCCCCGTCTCGTTACAGGGCGGATCATCAGATAAAACCCACGCTTCGCGTCTGGGTTGATCTTTATGATCCGCGCCTGTCAACTCGACATGATACGACCCTTCGGATCAAGTTACTGTTATAATAATATATATATATAAAACTTGTCTAATTCAGATATAAATGGTTCCCAAAGATAATACAATTTGAACATTTTTATCAAATAAATTCACGAAAATGGTCATAAAGTTAACAAGTTATTAAGAAAAAAATTCGGATTACACAAAAACTGGATAAAACAAGTTTCACGAAAAATATTCCCTTATTTGGTTTCTGTCATAATCTTTAAAAAAGATAAGGTGGGGGTTTTTTTTAGAAGTCACAGTGGCATAGCGGTAGAGAGTTAATTTCGTAATGGATAAACCCAGGTTCAAATTTCCCTAAGTCCTTACCATAATAACCAAATACAGTTAATGAGTGTTCCTTCGCAAACATTTGACCGCATGATACGTGGGAAAATCACGGGTCTTTCAGATGAGATCTAATAAAAAACCCGGGTCCCGGGGTTAATAGGCTTTGTCACAATGAAAAAACATATGTGGTCAATGGTAAATTTGATGCCTTTTTGCTTAATGGGTATAGATTACCGTATAAGCATGCGCATAATCCCATTGTGGGACGTCAAGAAATGTGTATATTTTAATGCAATAAGTATTTTGATACCCCGGTTACCCATCAACTGGTTAATTTCTTTCCATAATCCTTTCAAAGCTAGAACACCTTATCTTATCCTCCTTCAATGAGTAAAAAGTCTGTAAAACAGTTTGTCGTGTGTTGCCACCTTTGTGACGTTTAATAATTTGTTTGAAATTCTCAAATGTATTATTAATAATGACATATAATTTTTAGCAGACACAAGATATCAAGATGAGTAATAAAACCAATTTTGTAAAGGGAGATAATCCAAATTTACAGTAATTACCACTTAGATTTAACAGAAAAATCATGAAAATGGGTCTGAAAACGCTAAAACATAAATTTAAACAACAAAGAAATGGCGGAGGCGGGGCGGCAGGAGGTAAATAACAAACTTTGAAACAACGTCCGTCCTCCAAGGATGTAGATGAGAGAAAAGGCAGAGTAACGCACCGCATGGTCAGAATTTCATTTGTTAGATTTTAATTGGTCAGATTTTGATTGGTCAATCTCTGCCTCTCCTACCACGGTAAGACATGGAACAAAATTAACATTACAAAGCACAGCTATACAGTATTTCAGACTTTCACATTCAAGGAGGACACTTATTGATTACAATAAAAATTTTTAAGTAAACTTAAATTTATTTATTTTAATGCAATAAGTATTTTGATACCCCGGTTACCCATCAACTGGTTAATTTCTTTCCATAATCCTTTCAAAGCTAGAACACCTTATCTTATCCTCCTTCAATGAGTAAAAAGTCTGTAAAACAGTTTGTCGTGTGTTGCCACCTTTGTGACGTTTAATAATTTGTTTGAAATTCTCAAATGTATTATTAATAATGACATATAATTTTTAGCAGACACAAGATATCAAGATGAGAAATAAAACCAATTTTGTAAAGGGAGATAATCCAAATTTACAGTAATTACCACTTAGATTTAACAGAAAAATCATGAAAATGGGTCTGAAAACGCCACTGACTTGACCGAATTAGGGAAAGTTCAGACCCATAAAGGAAAAATAAATGGCAACACACCTCAAACATAAATCATACCAAAAGTGAGTAAAATTTACAAACATGGGAATAAACATATGTCCCGTAATGCAATAAAACAACAATTTGAATTCACAAGTGTCTTATGAGGGATAAACATATGCCCCCATCACAACCAAATGAGTTTACTCTTCCTAGTGTATTATGTCTGTGGGTCCCAAGTATTAACGAATCACTATGTAGAATGTCTGATAAGGGATAAACATATGCCCTTATAGTCGCAAATCATCATCTTATTCGCTGTTTTTTACTAAGTTCACATGTATGTGGTATTCATTTAAGGACTGTCTCGAGCAATGTTTTAGATGAGGGATAGACATATGCCCCCATATTGGAAAATAGTTCACACTGTAAGCTTCCGCACCATTTTAAATGTTTATATGCACGCGATCTTGTCACCTACCAGCCTAAGTATTAACAAATGACTTAGGCACTATTACTGGATGAGGGATAAACATATGCCCCCATACGTTAATACTCTTGAAAATCACTTCAAAGTCGAGATCCTACACAAATAACAAAACAAATCTGCTCCGAGGATCCACTTCCACTCAAGCATATATCAACATGGTGTCACATGTCTTATGTAATATTTAAATGCATCCGACTTCCATCTACCCAGGAATCTAATCTGACTATCGCTCATCCCTCGTGATGCACAGAAAGAGGCCATTCCGATTCGAAAGGAATGTCCTTTGAATCTATTGACATCCAAATTACAAAACATGAGGCTTTGCTTTAATATGTTTGAAAATTCTTGCCTTGTGACTGCAGTGTTTTGGGGGTAGCAAAAAAGGGGCCCATCGGTCCTCCCTCTCATCTTAATGTAGTGTTCTAATGCCCCCACTGGACAATATTTTAAAGAGTTGCAAGAATTAATTGTAAGAGTAAAAACTTTACCATCAGAATGTTTATAATTTTGAAAGTGAATCAAAACTTTACTTTTTTGAAAAGTAATCTGTGAAACTTGTAAAACCTTATTAGCAGTGCCAACTGATGTTATCTCTCCTATTCTGAGGAAGCCGTGAAAAGCCAATAAAAACATTGTTTGAAATAATGCCCTTTTATATATGTTCGATATTGTATGTTCTAAAGCATCACAGATTTTATGCAGAACTACTATGGTTATTGGTAAACGAATATCCATTGAAGGTCTTGATTTGCGACAGGAACTTAATAGTTTCTGAATGAGAAAGCATGATGTATTGTCAGGCAAATTATTAATTTTATGTATATATGCTATTGATGAAATAAATGACACGATAGAGGAGGCTGCATAACCTTCAGCAAATAAATAAGAGATAAACAAAGCCAAAGTTTCCTGAGACAACGGAAGATCATTACTCATATCAAATTTGTTTGCAAAATTTCTATAAATAGACCATGCCCGTTTATATGCTTGAGTGGAAGCTGGTGCCAATGTTGAAGTCAACAGGTTCCTCAAGACTGGTTCTAAGGAGGTAATGTTGGCAGATTGGGAATCCCCGTTGGTTCTTTGTCCATCCAAGGAGCAAGTTGATGGAACTGCTGCACCTTCAAACGAGACAAGCAATCACATAGAATATTTTCCTTGGTACCCAGATGCCTAGCTTTAAACAAAATGTTAGACTGCAAACAAATTAGCACTAACTCTCTAACCAAATACATTATACTTTTATCCTTAGACGATTGCTTGTTAATGATATGCACAAGGGCATAATTGTCTGTGTAAAAGTAAATGCATTTGTTTTTAAAAATATGACTCCAAACTTTAAGAGCTAACACTATTGGGTAAAATTCCAAGAGAGTAATATTACATTTTTTCCAATTATCATTCCAAGTCCCATAGAACCAGTGCCCACCTAACACTGCCCCGTATCCTATAGATCCTGAAGCGTCTGTATACAGTTTTAATTCATTGGAATCAACCCACCTATCTGGTAAGAAAACCGACCTACCATTAAATTTTTCCAAGAAGGCTAACCAAGTACATAAATCTGCTTTTACTTCTTTGTTTAGTCTAATGCGATAATATGCTTTTGTAATGCCAATAGTAGTGTTGATAAGTCGCCTTAAGAACGCTCTACCTGGCAAGACTACATTACACGCAAAATTAAGAAGACCAATCACTGACTGCATGTCCTTCAAAGTAATCTTTCTGCTTGGTAAAAGCTGTTCAATTGTATCTCTACATTTTTTAACTTTATCAATAGGTAACCTTGCCTCCATCATCTCGGTGTCTAATTCATATCCCAGAAAAGTCATTACCTTGTTAGGACCAAATGTCTTATCCTTAGCCATAGGTACACCTATGTCGGCGCAAACTGTTAAAAATGCCACAAGTTTTTTGTGGCACTCTGTCGCAGATTTGTCAACAATTAGAAAATCATCTAATACATGAGTCATAAATTTAATTCCTAATTTTTCTTGTGCAATCCACTGAAGTGCTGTACTGAACCTTTCAAATATACGACAGGAAGAACTGCAACCCATCTGAAGACATGTGTCAAAATACCAATGACCTTGCCAAGTGAAACCAAAGTATTCAAACTGTGATGCATGTAAGTTGATAATTCGAAATGCATTAGAAATATCTGTTTTGCAACAATATGATCCTTTCCCACACTGCTTAATGTTTTGAATAGCATCCTCTACAGAAGAGTATTGAACAAATGACTCTTCCTCGGGTATGCCATCATTGACAGACTCACCTTCCGGATATGACAAATGATGGATCATACGGAACTCACCCTCTGTTTTCATACTAACTAGACCTAAAGGGGAACAATTTAAAATTGGCAGTGGTTTCTGTTTGAAAGGACCCATAATTCTACCCAAATTTATCTCCTTTTCTAACTTTTTGCTAATAACTTCTGGTAAGTCCAGTGCCGATTTTAAATTTTTTGAAAGAGTATTTCTACTTTCCCCTGTGTAACCAATGTGGAACCCATATCGAAAACCATTTACTAAAAATTCTGTTTCTACCTTGTCATACCCCACCAACCAGTACTCTAATCTACTGGGATTTACTGGAGTTGGACCCTTTTGTGGGATAGGTTGGCTTTGAGAATTTAGCATTACCTGTGTTGGTTGATGTGCCATTTCCTTGAAATGGTTTTTGGGTTCTGGATTTGTCCAAGAAACGAAATGGCCGTTGAATTGGTTTTTTACATATGTAGATTGGATGGAAGCCACCACAGTTATAACATCTGTGCTGGAATTTGCATGATGAACCAAGCCTACAAAACCTTCCAGCTTTGTGATAGGCAAAGCATGACCCCTGAGGGACTTCCTCATACGTACCAAATGACGAACGGTCTGGTGTTATTTTGCTTGACTTCTTTTCTGATTGTTTGAGGCGAGCATTAACATATAACTCCATATGGACATCACCCCATTCTACCTCACTTTGTTCTATGAGTTCCCTGAACTCCTTATCATATTTTCTCCAGTCCCCCTTTTCCTCTGCAATTTGCCTTACTGATTCCATGTGTTTTGCAAGCTTTAGCTGTGCAAGTGTATCTTTAATGCAATATATTGTCACATACCTATTCCACGCAGTTACCCAGTCATGCAGGGATAACGAACCATCCCTAACTTCGTCGTCATCTGTGGATCGCATATTGTGGATTACCACCTTACCTGTCTGATCCTGTTCCTCTACCTTGATAGAATACTTACTTTTCCCCTTTTCCTTTTTTAACAACAGAGCCATATCAACATATTGTTTTGACCAAATTTTAGATTTTATTTTGTCAGAAACAGTTGCCTCTATCGGTACTGATGAGCTTACAAAACCTGATTTCTTACCCACATTTGCTGCAGGTGGAAGTTCAGTACCTACAATCTGTGAACTGTGTTCGATTACAGCGCCTGATACCAATCCTGAGATACTTGCATCCACTGACTTATTTGTTATTTGACAAACTGACCCAGAAGGACCTGCTGTTAAGCTATTGCTTGATGTAGTGGAAGCATTCTTTCCCCTTTCTCCCCCCATATTATGAACAGAGATACTCCCCTGATGTTGCAGTAATGGTTTTATCTCTGCTAACACCTGCTCCGTGACTGCCTTTGTTATGGTTTGGGTTAATGCAGCCAAGGTTTCAGGAGGAACATCAAGGGGTTGAGTGCTTGTATCGACAGCCACAGCATCATTGGTAGTGGACTCTCCAGTTCCGTTCTGTGCACGACGTGGTCTTTTCATCTGACTTGTTTTGGACTGTTGGGCTTTATTCCTTTTGCCTGGCATAATGCTGGTAAATATATACCTATATAAATTTAAAATTAAGGAAGAAGTATGTATCCAATATATTATGTTATGTATAAATATGAACTGTAAAAGGCTTCGGCCTTAATTGACAATGAACAAGAATTGTAAGACCTCACTGTAGCCAGTGTAGGCCCCAACTGTAAGAGTCAGTTAGCCTACATGACAACGTATTTGAGTATATTGATATTTAACATTACATTACATAACCACTTTCATCGCTCAGTACAATGTGTAAATCTAATACAACAAACTAGAAAGTGATGAACCTTTTCCTTCAATTAATTTTCCACTTCTTTGATTCTGCCGCTTCTCGATAAAACACCCTGTATCACCTACAGTTGTTGACAAAAATTTTCCGGAAATAGAGTAAATAGTAGAACCAAAAGTGTTTTGGAACAGATCTGTATTTCCCGAATTGCCGTAAGCCAATAAAAGCACCCATTGTGCGACTGCAAAAGCCATTAGTCAACATCACTAAGCCGCTGCTGATCAGTAAGAACTATCCGCCACATAAAACGAAAAGTTGACATAAGTTATAAATCACCACCTTTGAAGCCGACAACCCTCGCACCGTGTCAAATTCCCAAGAAGGCTGTAGTGCCTTTCCCACAGATAGCAACCTGTTCGGCTGTTGTTAATTGTTTTCATCACTACTACAAACGAGGTACTTGAAGGGCTTGTAATGTATCTAAGTGCAGTTGCAGAACAATAAAACCTTAATAAATGAATAATGAAAAACCACTATTTGTACAAGACTCAATATCATATAAAGGGGATAGCAAATACAAACAGTAAACTTGTACCTTCAAAAATGATTTTTTTTTTTTTTTTTTTTTTTTTAATTCTAATTCCTCCATAATCTGGACCATTGAATCGAACATGATTAGGTAAATCAACTTGATGTTGAAATCGATATAAAAATCATCAAGGTAAAAGTGGGCCTAACATGAATTAAAAACCAAAACGGCTAAATGTCAAGTACAAAAGACTGCCAGAAACTTGTACCTAGGACTTGCCTAAAGTACTGTAAAAATTCACAATATTTTAGTAATCAACTAATACCGAAACAAACAAATTGGCAGATATTTTTCCAACAAATTGTTTTCTTTTTATACAGAAAAAGGATAAATCTGGAAGGCATCAACATGCACTTCTAGACTTATCAAATAAACAAGCGATGGAAAATAAATCGCCGGGGTAAAAGTTGAAACTAAAATGAAAAGACCCGCATGGGTACAAACTTGGCAAGTACAAAAGACTGCCTGAAACTTGTACTTAGGACTTGCCTAAAGTACTGTAGAATTTCACAATATTTTAGTAATCAACTTATACCGAAACAAACGAATTGGCAGACAATTTCCAACGATTTTCCTTCACAGAAAAAGGATAAGTCGATCTGGAATGCATTGAAATACATTCATAGACATCAAATAAAAACCGATGGAAAAAATCGCCATATGCATGGTAAAAGCTGAAACTAAAATGAAAAAACCCGAACGGGTTTAAACTTGGCAAGTACAAAAGACTGCCTGAAACTTGTACTTAGGACTTGCCTAAAGTACTGTAAAAATTCACAATATTTTAGTAATCAACTAATACCGAAACAAACTAATTGGCAGACATTCTTCCAACGAATTTACTTCACAGAAAAAGGATAAATCCGGAATGCTTTAAAATACATTCCTAGATATCAAATAGAAAAACGATGGAAAAAATCGCCATCTGCATGGTAAAAGCTGAAACCAAAATGAAAAAACCCAAATGGGTTGAAACTTGGCAAGTACCAAAAAACTGCCTGAAACTTGTACTTAGTATCTGCCTAAAGTACTGTAAAAATTAAACCAACAACGAAACAATCAATTTGCTGATACTTTTTCCAACCGAATTTTCTTCACAGAAAAAGGATAAATCCGTTTTACATTATTAGACATCCTAAATGCCTATCGTACTGTTAAAATAACAAATTGTTGTATAATTTCAAAGAATATCTATCTGAAAAATTGACGAACAATAAAAGTAACAAAATGTTGACAAACTTTTATGACTTAGATGTATATCTATTTTCTCGCTGAAATTAAAGCTCCCCTTATACTCCTATATAAATGAACATTCCCCTGACTGTTCAGATGAACTCCGTCGTGAACAAATTTACGACTGCAGTCTCCTTCACGGGGAGAAACGAAATAATTCCCATGTTCCCAAAATACGCAGTAACCCAGTGCTGGCAATGCATCTCTCAATATTGCATTTACTTTGTCTGCAATATTATTGTACCCAAAACGAACACCAAATCGTGGCAATAATTTACAAACAATTATTTTTGCAACTTTATAGCGGCGATGCATTACCGATACCACAGATTCAATTTCTGCAGCTAACAAGGTAGCGTCGGTACTAGTACTAATATCGTTCTCCCCAATCATTAGAACAACTACATCTGGACCTAAAGCAAATACGCTCTCCATATCCTTAGATATTACATCACGAACCTTTCTTCCACCCACACCCCTGTACAGAACGGAATGCGTTTCTCCCAGACCAAGGCTCGCAGAATATCTAATGTCACCATCTTTCAAGAATTCATGAAAACGACGCACAATTGAGTGTCCAAGAATGACAACTGAAGTTTTACTCATAGAAGACATAATGAAATAAATTTACTCACCAAAATCTTGATAAAATAAATAACAAACTTTGAAACAACGTCCGTCCTCCAAGGATGTAGATGAGAGAAAAGGCAGAGTAACGCACCGCATGGTCAGAATTTCATTTGTTAGATTTTAATTGGTCAGATTTTGATTGGTCAATCTCTGCCTCTCCTACCACGGTAAGACATGGAACAAAATTAACATTCGAAGCACAGCTATACAGTATTTCAGACTTTCACATTCAAGGAGGACACTTATTGATTACAATAAAAAATTTTAAGTAAACTTAAATTTATTTCCTTCCTCATTCAAACTTAATTAAATTCTTCCTTTGAGTGTTTTACGGTATGCAACTTGTGATCTTTAATTGTGATTACCGGAAAAAAATCTCTTGACATGTAAGTAGCTACAGCTGCGCATTATGAGATACTAATAATAGCAGATCAGTGTCGCTTTTATCACGCGTTTTATGAAGAAAAAGTCAAAACATGCACAAGAAATGGCGTGCTGCTATGCGGTACGAAAAACGGAATAGATTGTTTAGGTTAAATCACTTAAAATACACAAAGAACTTTATTCGGTATTTACCAATATTTGCCCCCCAAATCAAACTTTAATTTGTTTAATTATTTGTTTAATTATCTTCTTAAACAGGGGGATATATGCTGACTTCAAAGCAATGAATATTTTCATAAGTAACGACGCCCTGTGTTTGAAATGACGTCACGAAAATGACCTAAATTTAAAATTTAAATGATTTGTACAGAAAAATATATATATTACGTCAATATTTTCAGTAAAAGCCACCGAGCGCAGGTCTGATCAGGTTCAACATTTTGATATGATGTGGAGAATGATAATATCAATGAAATATGTAAATATTGTTCTTGAGAAAACTTGTGCTCTAAAAATTTCAAGGCTAAAATTGTTGCAATTTTGTCCATTTTGTCCTTTTTCTAAAAAAATGATGTAAAATCGGACTAGTTTGTGACGTTATAAAAACAAAAATTGTAAATAGACTACTTCGAAACTTAATATGTTCCTTTAATTTATATTCCTCATACAATTTATATAATTCAGCACATTTCAAGAATTTTTCAAAATTTGACTTTTGTGAGGGCAAAGATATGCAATACACCGCATATAGTTCTTGTATCATAAACAATATATTTTATACACATTCAATCCCCTTTTGTTAAAAACAATTTACCACGATTATTGCAAACATCAAAGAAAACCGGCTGACATTATTCTCCAATAAATCACGAACGTCATCAAAAATTTATCAGATTAGATATACGTATCAAATCTAAACAATTGAAATACATGTGTGGCTGTAGAATGAAATACTTGTTTAGATCGCATCGATGTGTCGTCTTTTGCAGTATAAACACTGTAAATTGCATAAAGTTGCTGAACAATGTCGGTTTTTATAGCTAAGCAGGGCTATTCCACAGACCTCCCTACATATTTAAACAACGTGATTTTAATTAGTCTCAATAGAGTAGTTAAACAGGAACATGATTTTGTTATTGTATATTCATTATAACTGATCAATGCATACGAGGGGCGTTCAATAAATAATGTCATTGTGGCTCGGAAAGAAACAAAAAACTATGCAGAATAACCTCCGAGGTCGAGAAATGTTGTTTGAAATATAAAAGCCTCGGCTAATGCCTCGGTGTTTATCTTTCAAACAACATTTCTCGACCTCGGAGGTTATTCTGCAACATTCACGAAAACGCGGACTTCAGTTTCTTATTTACGAAAATCCCTGACAAAGCAGTGACATAGTATTAAAATTGAAAGTAGGGGGGGGGAGGTAAATTTACCTGAAAAGCATATATTTGACAAACGAAAAAAAAAGAAATCAAATGTATGATTTGGGAGTAGGAAAGAGTTCCTACACTGAACCCGAATGTTTTCAGTTGTTTTTAAACTTACTAAAAAAACTCGAAAAACGAACTCAAGTATACATTTGTTTTTATTTTGTAACTCCCCCATGTGTTATGTTTTCCAAGAAACAACCCCCCACCCCCACCCACCCCATTCCCACGTTACCATTACTGACTGAAGAGAAAATGTCTTTATTATTAATTATTTACAAAGTCTAGTCAAGTTTTAATCATTGCATTTAAAAGATAAACGTTTGCTTTTGCTGTCAGGAGCCCCATGCAAGTCGTACATATGTAGATTGTGCAAAACATGCATGTTCTGACCATTCAATCACCGTAAATATGAAATCTGTCGAATAGTATCGAAGTGTTTGAGAATACTAGACGTACATGAAACTTGTACAGAGAACCAATACAAAGCTTAAGCATTGTCATCATCTTCCGTGGGATATTTGTTTTTATAATTACATCTTACAAAAAACCGAAAAACACATGACCTACATCGCTCAAAAGTGGTTAAAAACTACTCCCCCATACGCTGAAAACACCACCCCCATACCTTTTATCGACTCCTACGCGTTACCCGCTGTATACAGTGAGCTTGAATCTTGACTGACCTTTGGATTAACTGAAGTTTACATATTTCCACTTTGTTGCATTCATAAAAGCTTTATATGATTAAATATTTTTTTTCAGTCAAACTTGAACAAGAAATATAATTGTATTTAAAGATATGCAAATTGAGGGAGGAAAAGAAGAACTTCAATGAAAAAATATTCAGCTTCATGAGAAAGAAGAAAGTATCAAAGATAATAGTTAGATTACTGGAAGATAAGGATAAAATGCTGGAAGATTAAGATAGAATGCTGGAAGATAAGGATAGAATGCTGGAAGATAAAGATAGAATGCTGGAAGATACGGATAGAATGCTGGAAGATAAGGATAGAATGCTGGAAGATAAGGATAGAATGCTGGAAGATAAAGATAGAATGCTGGAAGATAAGGATAGAATGCTGGAGGATAAGGATAGAATGCTGGAAGATAAAGATATATTGCTGTGATAAGAATAGAATGCTGGAAAATAAGGAAAGAATGCTAGAAGATAAGGATAGATTGCTGGAAGATAAAGATAGAATGCTGGACGATAAGGAAAGAATGCAGGAAGATAAAGATAGAATGGAAGATAAGAAGAAAGAAATACAAAGGCAAAACAGATAGATAAAGAAAATGCAAGAGTGCTTAGAGCAAAAGCAAGTATTGTCAGCCAAAGGCGTATTGTGGAGCGAGAATGAAGCTTATTAAACGGTTCAAAGTCATTACCTAAGAAGAAAACTATATTGACATAACCGTCATATTCATGTTAACTTGGTTTTGTACAACATGGTTAATTCATGGAAACAAATTATTTCTAAATTTTCTTGTAGTAAAAATGCATGAATCTGGAAACTTTCATAATTACATTATTTTTCTGTTAGATTTCATAAAATTGTGCCTAATATTAAATACTGTCAAATACACAATAATATATTTATTAAATTATACATGTTTTGAATTTTTTTGGCTCACAGTTAGGGTTTTTATGGCACAATTCTGTATGTTGTGCTTTGTTTGATGGTTGATAGAATAAACAATAGAGAATGTATTAAATTGTAAATTGTCATTTATTAAAATGACGAAGACAAAACTCACAATCAATCTAATCAATCATAATTAGTCAGATCAATAATTCATAATAATACAATTCAAAATCAAGATTCACTATCAATTGATATAATCAATCACAATCAGTCAATCATCTAACCAGTAATTACAGATCAGATCCAAGAAGTGTCAAAATCATAATCATACTAATCCATAATCATAATCGGGTATGATAAAATGTATGATCACAAATATAACATATGTGACAGATTAGAATTAAAAGCAACTATATACACATCAACTTCAAATTTAATCACTTTTTAAAATGATTAGATAATGTGAAAAATGTTACAACCATCAAAGATGGGGGGGACCTATCCATAAACCTTTGACATTGGCTAAAAGGCTATCTGTATTAAAATAAATGCCAAAAAGGGGGAGGGTGGGTTGGGTTTTGTAAAATCAAGTCAATAGTACATGTGGTGATTCTGCATGGAGCCCTTGCTTGGGATGGTTTTTATGACGTATGTCCGGAGATACGCACTACGCGTCAATTCATACCAAGTTATCAAACCTACATTTCTGTGAAGTGTAATGTTAGAGTTAGCCCCCTTTTACTACAAAGATGTGCCATAAAATTATTTATAAAACATAAATGTACTTTTATTGACATATTGAAATAAACAGTTAGTATGCAGGCATACAACTATACTACAACAGTAGTTTCGTATACAAATTAAAATGCATTATTTTATGTTGTTGAATGGAGTTGGGTGTGAAAACGACTTAATTTCATATTTTTTTCGGGTTGCTGGTCGACATTTTTTTTTGATTTACATAAATGTACATTTAATATTCTTACATGTAACATGCTTCATGTACATGTATGTTTTGATCTCTTTCTATTATCATTGTTGAATTGGTAGAATTTTGGATTAAGGACATGCTACAAAAAAAATTGGATGCATGGATTGTTATATGTTGATTTTTTTAAAATAAGATTTTGGTTCGGAAAGAAATATGTAATTATCAAATTTTTAATAGGTACATGTATATACAGAGTGAAAATATTTTTTATTATGTTCATTTGTAATTAACTAAAAACAAAATCATTTTAAAAACTTTTTCTTGAGATTACTTTCATATATAGAAATTACTTTGCGGAAAATTACATTGACTGTTTTCATTAATATTTTAATAAATAAAATACATGCCATGAAATCATGGTATTTTTCATTTACATGTAGTTTGATTAATTGAGGGGGGAAATAAAAAAATCTTAATGTAAAATAAAAGAAGAAGTATTACATCTTTGACAACAAACAAAGGAATTATAATTTTAAGAAATTGAAACTGAATTGTTAAAATAATTCAAAAATAGCAAAGAACATTCGGAAGTTTGCATTCTTCCTTTTGCGGTTTTTGTCAAAAGAAACCAAATGTAGTATAGGAAAACTGGCGAAAAAAGATGGGTTTTAGATAAAAGAAAACTAAATTTTAAACAAAGCATGAAATATAAAGCGTGAAAATCTTGTTTAAATAAAAACGCAATGAAACATATGAATATAAGCAGGAAAATTGATATGTTTCAAGCTAAATATAATTCAAATGCAACAATAATACAGGAATAAACACTGAATGGGAGACATCGCCATTGCTACTCTGTCTCTGTCAATTTCCGTATTTATTTAGTTTCCTTTTAAAAAATAAATAAGAACATGTATCCGATATATGTGTCAAGTTGTACTTAAAAACAACTCTTTAATCAAGTACTAGCACTATGAGTTGTAGCTAAATAATAAATGGGCATCTCTTAGAAAGGCCATATGAGAAGTGAATTCTTTTATCTTTTGTGTACAAAAATAAACGCATTTTTGAACAAACTACAAATCACAGGCTAACAAATTTATTAACACACCGCATACACTTATAGTTTTATTTTTGCTTCACTACTTTGACGCAATTCATGGACGCCTATTGTAATCGTGATTAATATAAATGTAAAATTCTATTTGAACGTGCATTCACAAATGATAAAATTATATATTAATGAATACACTCGTTACAATCAATAGAATACTAAAATCAAAATTCTCTTAATATTTGGTTATATACGGCCAAGCAGTAATGACAAAAAAAATAAACATGCTGAATCGATTATGATAACAAGGGTTCAGAGGTAGTGGGCAAATTATTATCCATAAATGAATATAGAATATGCAATTATATCAATGAATTTTAATAAACTGCAGATATGACATAATATACATGTACCTTACACTCCCATTTTGTTTCATCTCTTGAAAAAAGATCAAAAGAGCACACGTTAGGTGTGACCGGTCGATAGAGGATGTTCACTCCTACTTGGCACCTAATTCCACCTCTGATGTTTTAGATGTCCGGGTTTGCTCTGCTCAGGATTTGTATTGTTTCAGTGGGCTTTTGAGCTTGTTTTCTGTTTTGTTATCCCAATATTACATGCAAGTGATTTATTTAAGTGGCAGTCCACCGAAAAACCAGGCAGTATTGTATTAATAGGCGGCACATCGAATGTGAGGAATATTTAATATTTTATTGAAAACAATATTAATGTAGTCCAAAAGGAATAATGTAATTGAAGACTTGTTTGAAAATTGCTTATTTAGTAAAATATCCTTATGTTTTGTGTTTTTGAATTCCCCTATATAAACCATTGAATGTAGGTCAGAAACAAGGAACTGTAATTTCTAATACATTTTTAACAGGACTATAATTCACACTTAACTAAATCTAGATATATTTCATCTTTTTGTTTAAAAAATAAAATCGGTGGGAAAAACACTTTTGATAGTAGATTTCTGGCAAAATATATAGATGTTTTTATGAAATTTTGCGATGCAAGAGTTATCTCCCGTGGCATCGGTAAATCTGCTAAACACCTTTTTATTGGAATCCTAATATTTAGAATCGATACACTAAAGAAAATTATTAAACAAAAAATAACTAATTTATACTCAAAATACAATTCATTTCCGCCTCCAAACGTAAAATTTGGATTAAAATTGGCTCTATTATTCAGGTTGAATCCACGTTTCCATTGATGTATCAGTGACGTCATTTACCTTACTACTATTGCGTCACAATTTCCAAGTTTTCCAGAGAATGTATCAGTAAAAGATTTTTAAAAAATAATATATCTTTTTCTGTTTAATTATTTACACTTACTAAATGTTAGATAATATTTTTATATCTATTGCGTCACAATGAAATTGTCACAAGTTTTCCAGAGAAGTTTGTAAATTCTTTTCGTAAAATTGTTGAGTAAAAGATTTTTAAAAAATAATATATCTTTTTCTGTTTAATTACTCTTCAGAGTGCACTTTTCTAAATGTTAGATAATATTTTTATATCAAAATGAATTTTATACACGAGCAGCGTCTCAGCTAGATGCATTAAAACAAGCCCGTGTTAATGAGTAATTTTTGGCATGTCTAAGAACTAATTTTTTAATGGATTTACTAGGATATGCGTAAAAATAATTAATGAAGTGTTTATAATGAACATTTCTTATAAAATCGGGATATAAAGAGATTTTATTTTCTTCTGATTATGCAGGAATCAATGACGAATGGTAGACTTACGCAACATTTAATTCAACGAAGTTGAGATGTTAACTTCATAATATTTGTAAAAGCTGAAAAATAAGTTATAAAAATATATTTATTGAGTTAAATTACTGCTGAACTTCCCAAAATAATTTGGCACTTAAACGGAAGATGTTTAAGAGAAACATTTCGTTTTTTTTTATTCTATTTATTTTTTTTTAATTTGGAGATTGAAACAAACACACACTCACAAAGAGTTAAACATGTGACTATGTCGGCCAATTCAAAAATGTTTTCACGTTCATGAAACCAGTTTTAAAAAATAACGATGTCATGATACCCCCCCCCCCCCCCGCCGGCTTTTTACTTGCGATTTATGGGCTATTAAATAATGATCCTGTATATGAAAGAAATTAGTTTCTTACTAAGATAATATTTTCTAAAAGATGAAAATATAGGGTGAAAGGCTTTACAGATGTCAGGTAAAAATGTTGTCAAAAAAACTTGGAAAAAGACTGTACACATAATTAAAATATGTTCTGTATTTAGGCAAGTTTAATTTCGCCACTGATTGAAATTGACTCTTTAATTCCTAAGAAAATTAAAAAAGAAATTTTTCTTGGAAATAAGATAAATAATTACGCTAGAATGCTGTCTGCTTTCAGTTCTTACGTACTACATGTACGAATGCTGAGAATCAAGAAATCAAACAGATACATGTAATCTTCATGTACGTAGATTATACATGTACACTTGTATACAATACGATAACATCCACCAACCTGGTTTAGTTCCATATATTTAATTTCACTTTAAGTTTTCCATTGATACATTATATGGATAAAATATTAAAATAAGACATGATTCTTTCAATCTGTTTGTTCATATCTTGATCTGTATATGTCCAATGGACCACACATAAAGCAATCCTTCATGGAGGTTTTCCCTAGTACCTGTATAATCTGACGGAATCTGTGACCAGCATACACCGCAGCGGTTAACGATTTGCATCAACTGTCTTGACAAATGTACCAGACACAGACACAACAAACATACAGATTATTTTGAAGGAAAACAACAAAAACCACTGACAACTGGGTTTTACGTTTATTTTGTCCATATCATACATTTCTGTGGCGTAAGTAATAAATAATATTGTGAAACACCTTTAAAGGCATGAACATTCTCTTTTTTCACCATATCTATGCAAATTTTGGCACACATTCTTTTGCAATAAAATGAAAAATGAAACAAGAAGTCCATGGGCCACAAACCTTAAACCACATGGGCATTTTATTCTTGAAACGGAATTGTGTAAATAATGATCGAACACGCGGATGCTACTTGAATTGGCTATTAAAACAATAATGACTGTTCTTAAAAGCCTTAAAAAGCGTATTCATGAAAGCCTTTGCAATTGGTATATTTGAAAACAAATAATAATTAATTATACATTTAACAATAACTGTTATCAAGTTATGAAACGTTTATTGGAACAGTATAAATTAAGAGCAGAGCAAATATGGACCCTTGAAAATACTAAAGCCAGGATCGGGTGCCAGGAAGGAGTTAGCATCCCATATCGACTGGATACATCCGATGTGTGATCCTTCCAATTGTCATGATCAGATAAATGTAGACATGATTCAGTGTGAGAATACTGGCTTTATAATTTATATGAATAAAATGCCATTGAATATTCAACACCATAATAGTTTTATTTGTTACCAAGGAATTACTATAGTATTCACAAGGCATTGTTTAATGCCCAGGTAGCTCTTAAATTTTTTAAAAAATGATTCTGACTTTTTAGTATTTTAAGTTTGTTCACTGAAAAAAGGAAATATCTCTTCAATTAATCAAATTACTTACAATGTAATATTAACCCAAGGAAACTTAATCGTAAGCTATATCGAAAACTTTATCGTAAGCGGTAACTACAGAAAAGAACTTCGGATCCTCAGCTTTGACACTGTTCATGCGTATCTTATTGCATAATACTGTGAAATTAAGATTTTATTATGTTTTCTGCTATATGTGTTTATCTATTACGTAAATGTGTTTGATATAGTCAATTATACTGTCTATGTGTTGACATATTTACATTGCATCGTCATTTATTTATTAATCATTTATTTATTAATAAATGACCATTTCAATTCCAACCTTGCGTTTTCTTTTGTGTCAAACAGAACACCGCCATATCAAGTATCCATCAAAGAACTTTGGAAGAGTTAACATAGGCTGCAAACAAATTTGTATAAACAGATAATTACAATAACAGAAGGTGCCCTTTCGATCAGAAATGATGAGCCTACTATCTCAATCCAATTGAAACTAGTGCTAATTGTAACGGGAACCGTTACAGATGTTCCCCAAACGCTCCCCAACTCCCTTTTGGTGCCATATTCCCTGTAAGCCTTATTAAATAAGACAACATCTGTGCATTTTTGACTTTAACAACGTTTTCCCAAAAGGATACCAATTATATTCAAATTTTAACAATTCACACGTGCCCATGTGAATGCACGTGCATAATGATCATATAATCTTGTCTACACTTTCTATATATTAAAATATACTTTATATGAAAGCATTTAGTCCAAAAGTATTAAAAATCACTCATTCAAGTGTATTTTCAATTTCACTTGTTCCAAATGCACGCACGTGCGTGCACGTGCATAATGACCATACCTTCTTGTAGGAGGCCCTTATATCTATCTATGTTCTAAATCCCATCCTGTTTGGTTGAAAATCAAGGGAATTATAGCCATTTTAAGTTTCAGCCAATCAGACTGCAGCACACGTGCATCCACGTGATTTCAAGAATTTATTTCTAAATCATATTGTAGAATATTTTAACGCATAACTATGTTTTAAATTTCAAAGCATTTCGTCAAAAATCAAAGGAGATAATGGCCATTTAAAGTTTCAGCCAATCAGATTGCAGCACACGTGCATGCGCGTGATTTCTTGAAATTTTTTGTATATCATATTGCAGGATATCCTATTGCATGACTATGTTTTAAATTTCAAAGGATTTCGTCAAAAAATAAAGGAGATATAACCATTTAAAGTTTCAGCCAATCAGATTGCAGCGCACGTGCATGCGCGTGATTTCATGAAATTTTTTCAATATTATATTGTAGGATATCCTAATTAATGACAATGTTAAAAATTTCAAAACATTTCATCGGAAAACAAAAGAGATATTGAGATTTTTGTTTCAGCCAATCAGAGGAAGGCGCACGTGCATGCGCGTGAGTTCATGCTAATTTGACAGTGTCATATTATTAACACTTTCAATATATCTTTATGTAATGAGTTTCAAAGCATTTCATCAAAAAATGTAAAAGTTATAGCTATATTAAATATATCAGTCAATTCACTCATTTCACGCGCACGCACGTGCAGGCGTATGCGCGCAAAATGACCTTCGTTCCGCACACCTACACTACACACCTATTAACCCAAAAAAGGTTTTAGATCAGTTGGTTGAACAGTTTCTGAGAACACTCGCGGACAAAAAAGTACCGGAGAACAAATAAGAAAAAAAAACTAGAGCAAAGCTCGTTGCAAAGCAACGAGTAGGTCTTCTGTCCTGTTTGACCGGAAGTAGTTTTCATTTTTAACGAATATGAGAAATAACGCCCCAAAATTGGTTGAATCCTCAAAATCTATGTTAATTAATGCAAAAATAAGCCATTTTTTGCTACTTCCGGTTTGACCGGAAGTGACGACGACGGACGGAAAATTTATTTTTATGTTCCTAGTGACATAAGATACCCAAAAACTTGTCAAGATTGACCAAAATACGCGTTTTCCGACTACTTCCGGTTTGGCCGGAAGTGACATGGTCGGACGTATTTTGACGACGCCCGTAGATTAAGCTTGAAATTTTGAACAACTTTGCTTCTTTGATGTATTACAAATTCTCAATACTTTTTGAGATATAAAAGAAAAACTTATGGCCCCTTCAGTCCCTTAATTTTAGGGGCCAGCCCTTTTTTCGAGATATCATTTGAAAGATCTTGGAATTCTACACTTCTTTTGTTCTATATGTTATAACAAAATATTTCAAAGGAAAAAGGTATCATAGAAAAGGTTGTAAAAAAATTGAAATTCGCGATAGGACAATTTTCGGGCCATAGCGAGCGCCGACGCGCGGCACTTTCGATAAAAATGAAATTCATTTTGCACATCTATAGACTTAGGACTATCAAACCTGAAATTTTCACGTTTCTATCTTACGCCAGTTTTTAGAACGTTCGCGGACAACCTGACCCTTCAAAAATCATAAAATCGACAATATTTCCGGACCGGAAGTGACGTCATCAAAACGGAAAAAAATGAATCAAGTTCAAGTAATGTTACATGAGTCCTGAAAGTTTCATGGAAATCCATCGAGCCGTTTTCGAGAAATCGCGTGCACAAAATCGGTAAGAAAAAAAAAAAGAATAATAATAGGTAAGAAAAAAAGTGAAAAAGAAACCGAAGAATAACAAGAAGGTCTTCCGCTGAAGACGGAAGACCTTAATAATAACTAGGGCTAATTGTAACGGGAACCGTTACAGATGTTCCCCAAAGGCTCCCCAACTCCCCTTTGGTGCCATATTCCCTGTAAGCCTTATTATATAAGACAACATCTGTGCATTTTTGACTTTAACAACGTTTTCCCAAAAGGATACCAATTATATTCAAATTTTAACATTGCACGCGTGCCCACGTGAATGCACGTGCATAATGATCATATAATCTTGTCTACACTTTCTATATATTCAAATATACTTTATATTAAAGCATTTAGTCCAAAAGTATTAAAAATCACTCATTCAAGTGTATTTTTAATTTCGCTCGTTCCAAATGCACGCACGTGCGTGCACGTGCAAGATGACTATACCTTCTTGTTAGAGGCCCATATATCTATCTATGTTCTAAATCCCATCCTGTTTGGTTGAAAGCCAAGGGAATTATAGCCATTTCAAGTTTCAGCCAATCAGATTACAGCACACTTGCATCCACGTGATTTCAAGAATTTTTTTCTAAATCATATTGTAGAATATCCTAATGCATAACTATGTTTTAAATTTCAAAGCATTTCATCAAAAATCAAAGGAGATATAGCCATTTAAAGTTTCAGCCAAACAGATTGCAGCACACGTGCATGCGCGTGATTTCTTGAAATTTTTTATATATCATATTGCAGGATGTCCTAATGCATGACTATGTTTTAAATTTCAAAGCATTTCGTCAAAAAACAAAGGAGATATAGCCATTTAAAGTTTCAGCCAGTCAGATTGCAGCGCACGTGCATGCCCGTGATTTCATGAATTTTTTTCCATATCATATTGTAGGATATCCTAATTCATGACAATGTTAAAAATTTCAAAGCATTTCGTCGGAAAACAAAAGAGATATTGAGATTTTTGTTTCAGCCAATCAGAGCAAGGCGCACGTGCATGCACGTGAGTTCGTGCTAATTTGACAGTGTCATATTATTTACACTATTAATATTTCCTTATGTAATGAGTTTCAAAGCATTTCATAAAAAAATGTAAAAGTTATAGCTATATTAAGTATATCAGTCAATTCACTCATTTCACGCGCACGCACGTGCAGGCGTATGCGCACAAAATGACCTTCGTTCCGCACACCTACACTACACACCTATTAACCCTAAAAAGGTTTTAGGTCAGTTGGGTGAACAGTTTCTGAGAACACTTGCGGACAAAAAAGTACCGGAGAACAAATAAGAAAAAAAATAATAATAACTAGATGCGTTCTTGTTGCTGGTGCAACAAGCAGGTCTTCCGACCGATTTTCGTTAGAATTCTATGCTGCGTCATCCCATAAAATTTCAGAATGTGTTTTTTTTCGTTTTCGTTCATTTACAGCAGCCTCTTAACATATCTCAGATTAATTACAGGTATTCCTCAAAATATCTCAAAAATAGCTCTGAAAAATCGGCAAAACCTTCCTTACATGTTAAAACAGAGAGAAAAGTTATTTGCAACTGAAAAAAGACAGAAACAAAGAAAAAAAAATTTCAACGCCCACAGCGGGATTCGAACCCCGACAGTGGGACAAAATTTGGTTTGGTCATATCTTTTCAATAGATGCACGCATCAAGATACTAAATACATATTTAGAATTTTCATAATACACACTATAATCCCTGTAAATACGGAAGAAAAATATTAAAAAACAAAAAAGTTGAGAAATGTGACTTTTTGAATTCACTTCCGTGTGCGACCGGAAGTGCCGACGACGAAAAATAAAGGTCGTTGCCCATAATGGAGTTCGACGTTCTATCACCTCAGTGAGTTTCACTTTTATATCTTTAGCCGTTCTCGAGAAAACTGCTGGACAAAATGCCTTTTAAAAAATACAAAAATCCCCCAAAATCGCGAACGGAAGTGAATTTCGAAAAAATGAAAAACACGTCTGGAGATATTCTCATGATGCATCTTCCCTGAGAAAATCTTTGAAATCTGTCCACGCATAGCTGAGATATCGGCTGTACTATGAAAATAGAATAATAATAATAATAATAATAATAATAATAACTAGATGAGATCTCGTTGTGAACAACGAGTGGGTCTTCCGTTCGATTCTTGATGAGATGAGATAAAATTTTGATTGAGATTTTTTTACAATGATAATTTTCTTAAGAAAAACGATTGTGCTGCCGTGATGGTATTTTTTAAATATTGAACGTTAAACTGTCATAAATTCAAATTCTGGCCCCTCTTGGCCCTTTATGTAAGGGACCAGCCCTTTTTTTCTTCAAATCATCTGAAAGATCTCATGCTTTTTAACACTTTTTGTTCAACAAGTGTTCAGATATTGTTTTTCATTTTCGAGTTTTTAGCAAAAGAAATATTTAGGGGCCAACCCTTCAACTCCCTAATGGGGACGTTTAGCGAAAAATGAAAGGTTTCATATTGTTAGAAAATGATTTTGAACATCTTTTGTTCAATATTACTTCTCAAAATATTTCTCACTTTCGAGATATGAAGTGTCAAAGATTTAGCATTCTGGCCCCTTGTGGTCCCTAATTATGTACCATACGACATAAAAATCATAATATATAGTTGTAAATTGTTGAGATAAACATCTTTGCTTCAGTAATGTATTACAAAATATTAAGTGCTAAAGAGTTATCGATTGAAGACTTTTGGCCCCTCTTGGCCCTTAATTTAACTGCCCAGCCCCTTTTTCTTGAATTCGACGTAAAGCTCTTAGAATTTTGAACACTTTTTGTTCAACAACTATTCAGAGATTCTTTTTCGTTTTCGAGTTATTCGCAAAAGAAATATTTAGGGGCCAACCATTCAACTCCCTAATGGGGACGTTAGCAAAACATGAAAGGTTGCATAATGTTTAGAACATGATTTTAAACATCTTTTGTTCAATATTGCTTCTCAAATTAGTTCTCACTTACGAGATATAAAGCGTCAAAGATTTAGCATTCTGGCCCCTTGTGGCCCCTATTATGTACCATACGACATGAAAATAATAATGTATAGTTGTAGATGGGTGAGATCAACATATTTGCTTCAGTAATGTATTACAAAATATTAAAAGAGAAAGAGTTATCGATTGAAGACTTTTGGCCCCTCTTGGCCCCTAATTTGAGTGCCCAGCCCCTTTTTCTTGATTTCATCTTGAAGCTCTTAGGATTATGAACACTTTTTGTTCAATAACTATTCAGAGATTCTCTTTCGTTTTCGAGTTATTTGCAAAAGAAATATTTAGGGGCCAACCCTTCAACTCCCTAGTGGGGACTTTTAGTAAAAAAATGAAAGGTTCCATATTGTTCAGAACATGATTTTAAACATATTTTGTTCAATATTACTTGTCAAAATATTTCTCACTTTCGAGATATAAAGCGTCAAAGATTTAGCATTCTGGCCCCTTTTGGCCCCTAATCATGTATCATACGACATTAAAATCATAACATACAGTGGTAGATTGTTGAGATAAACATTTTTGCTTCAGTAATGTATAACAAAATATTGACTGTTAAAGAGTTATCGAAAAAAGACTTTAAGCCCCTTTTGGTCCCTAATTTTAGTGCCCAGCCCCTTTTTCTTGATTTCATCTTGAAGCTCTTAGGATTTTAAACACTTTTTGTTCAATAACTATTCAGAGATTCTTTTTCGTTTTCGAGTTATTTGCAAAAGAAATATTTAGGGGCTAACCCTACAACTCCCTAATGGGGACTTTTAGCGAAAAATGAAAGATTGCATATTGTTAAGAACATGATTTTGAACATCTTTTGTTCAATATTACTTGTCAAAATATTTCTCACTTTCGAGATATAAAGCGTCAAAGATTTAGCATTATGGCCCCTTTTGGCCCCTACTCATGTATTAAACGACAATAAAATTATAATATGTAGTTGTAAAATTTTTAGGTAAACATTTTTGCTTCAGTAATGTATAACAAAATATTGACCGTTAAAGAGTTATGGAAAAAAGACTTTAAACCCCTTTTGGCCCCTAATGTGATAAGTCAGCACTTTTTTCCTGATATCATTTTAAAGATCTTGTCATTCTGCATTAATTTTGTTCAGTATGTTCTTACAAAATAATGATACTTTAAAAGATATGATGCAAAATGTCTTAAAAAATCAGTCATGATTCGTGTCCTAAATTTTGACCCCTACCGGGCTTCCATACTAGACACTTCCGGAAAATATCCTGACCCAGGTGCAACATGGCAACATGTCCTCTATTATCACTGAAAATTTCAGCGCTCTAGCTCAAGCTGTTTTTGAGATCAGTAACAGACAAGAAGGTCCTCTGAATTTTGATAAAAGGGTGATAACTCGAAAAAATAAAATAACAATAATAAATGCGGTTGCCTAAGCAACAAGAAACCGAAGAACTTTTCGTTAGAGTTCTATACTGTGTCCTCCCAGGAAATAGATTTCAGAATGTATTTTTTGGAAGACATACATCATGATAATTAATAAAAAACAGAAGCTTTTAAAAATCGGCAAAATATTCCATACGTGCTATATAAGAGATACAAGTTATTTGCAACTGTAAAAAGGCATAAACAAACAAAAAATTTTTGAAACGCCTCCAGCGGGATTCGAACCCCCGACAGTGGGACAAAGTTTTCCGTCTGATTCTTCAATATATGCAAGAGATAAGATTTTGACACATATGAGAATTTCATTCTGAAAATAATGAAAAATATTGAAAAACAAAAAAGTTGAAAAATTTTGCCTTCATAATCTGTAAACCGTTTGCATTGAACATTAAAGACTTAAAAATTCAACTTTTGGCCCCTAACGGAGTTCGATGTTCTATCACCTCAATGCCCTTTTTTTGAATATCGTTAAAAGCTCGTTCAGGATTTTGAACACTTTTTGTTCAACAACTATTCAAGAAAATACAAAATTTTCAAGTTATTAAAGAAAGTGAATTTTGAAAAAATGAAAAACACGTCTGGAGATATTCTTAATGATGCACATTTGTAAAAATGAAAGGTTGCATATTGATATCGAACATTATTTTGAAAAATAATAATAATATTCAATATTACTTATTAAAATATTAAGGTCTTTTGAGATATAAAGCGTCAACTAGATGAGATCTCGTTGCGAGCCCCTTGTGGCCCCCAATTCTTGACCATAGGACATTCAAATTATAATATATGCGATTTTCATTCTAAAATAATTTTGCTTCAGTAATGTATAACAAAATATTGAACAATAAGAGTTATCTTTAAAAAATCGGCCTTTTGCCCCTAACGGCCCCTTAATTTGAGTGCCCGGCCCTCTTTTTTCATATCATCTTAAAACTCTTAGGAGTTTGAACATTTTGTGTTCAAAAATTATTCAGAAATTCTTTTTCGTTTTTGAGATATTTGCAAAAGAAATTTTTAGGGGCCAACCTTACAACTCCTTAATGGGGACGTTTAGCTAAAAATGAAAGATTGCATATTGCTCAGAACATGATTTTGAACATCCTTTGTTTAATATTACTTATCAAAATATTTTCCACTTTTGAGATATTAAGCTTCAAAGATTAAGAATTCTGACCCCTTGTGGCCCCTAATTATGTACCATACGATATAAATAACATTATATATAGTTGTAGATTGTTGAGATAAACATTTTTGTTTCAGTAATGTATTACAAAATATTGACTGCTAAAGAGTTATCAAATAAATACTTTTGGCCCCTCGTAGCCCCTAATGTGATGAGTCAGCACTTTTTTCTTGATATCATATTAAAGATCTTGTTATTCTGCACAAAATATTACTCAGTATGTGTTAACAAAATAATTATACTTTAAAAGATATGATTCAAAATGTCTCAAAAAATCAGTCATGATTCGTGTCCTAAATTTTGACCCCTACCGAGCTTCCATACTAGGCACGTCCAGAAATTTTGAAAACATAGGTACAAAACTATAACATGTCGTCTATCATTCCTGAAAAATTCAGCCTTCTAGCGTTTCTCGTTTTTGAGTTTTTGACCGGACAAAAATGTCATATAAAAATCGATTAAAGGGCGATAACTTTTGACCGGAAGTGAATTTCCAAAAATCAAGAAAAATGGATCAGGTTCACATTATGACAAATCATCTCTGAAAATTTCAAGTGAATCGACCAAACCGTCTCTGAGAAATCGTCTGCACAAAAATTGGTATGGAGAAAAATAATAATAACTAGATTCGATCTCGTTGCGAGCAACGAGTGGGTCTTCCGTCCAATTCTTGGTAAGATGAGAAAAGATTTTGATTGAGATTTTCATTCAAAAATAATGATTTACCACAATCTGTGTGTGTAAAAAGACATTGAACATTAAAGACTTTAAAAATCGGCTTTTGGCCCCTAACGGCCCTTAATTTTAGGAATCAGCCCTTTTTCTTCATATCATCTTAAAGTTCTAAAGATTTTGATCACTTTTTGTTCAACAACTGTTAAGAAATTCTTTTCGTTTTTTGAGCTATTAGCAAAAGAAATATTTAGGGGCCAACCTTTCAACTCCTTAATGGGGACGTTTCGCGAAAAATTTTATTTTTATGTTGTTCAAAAATTTTTTTTTATTTTACCTTAAAGCTCTTAAGAATTTGAACATTTTTTTGTTCAACAATTTATTCAAAATTTTATTCGTTTTCGAGTTATTCGCAAAAAAAATTTTTAGTGGCCAACCTTTCAACTCCTTAACGGGCATGTACATTATTCAGAACATTGTTTTGAACATTTTTCAAAAATGAACAATTTTAATAATACTTCTCAAAATATTTCTAACTTTCCAGATATAAAGGGTCAAAGTTTTAAAAATTCCCTGACCCTTGGTGGTTTTTGAAATATAAAACATAAAAATCATAATAGTTGTAGATGGTTGAAATAAACATCTTTGTTTTTCAGTAATATATTAAAAATAATAATTGATAAAGAGTTATCGATTAAAAAATTTTTGGAATTTTTGGCCTCTAATTGAGTTCCAGCCCCTTTTTTTTCTAGTTGTACCTTTAAGCTCTTAAGAATTTGAACACTTTTTGTTCAACAACTTTTTCAAGATTCATTTTCGTTTAAGAGTTTTTTTGCAAACGAAATATTTAGGGCCCAAACCCCTTTAAGCCCTTTAAAATGTGGACGTTTAGGAAAAATGAAAGGTTGCCTATTGTTCAGAAGATTATTTGGAACATCTTTTGTTCATCTTTTGTTCAATAATATTTATCAAAATATTTCTAAATTTTTAAATATAAAGCATCAAAAAATGCTGGTCAATGTGACCCATAAAAATCACTAAATCACGGAAATCTATACTAAAGAATGCTCTGTGCCAAGTTTAACTTAACTTTGTCCAGTTGTTCTGAAAAGGGAAAAATGAAATTCTGAAGAATTTAAATAATATGACAATGGGTGATTTTTTTTTTTTAAAATTTTTACTACCCCTTTTAAGCTGCATATTGTGGATTGATGTCTTTTTTCTCAAATCAAAATTTAAATATGATACTTTTAAAAATTTTACCCTCTTAAACTGAGACTTAATTCGGTTTTTTGGCTTCAATTTCATTCTGCTGATTATTCTTTGTCATCACCCAAAAGAGTCTCTTCTGGCAAATCATGATCATGCTTGGCATCAAATTTTAGTACTCAGTTGACAACCCCCCTCCCCAAAAGAAATTGATTTTTAAGTACAAATTATAAATAAAAAACCAACAAACTTATTTAAAAAGAAACTGTCAATTTTCTGCAAGTGTATTATTTGTAAAACTTTTATAATCATTTATAAATTTAGGTTTACAGGCAGTCATTTGAGGATGTAATAAAATAACATATTAGTTTTTCATGATTGCAAATAAAGGGTATGTAGATTACTTGTTTATGTCAAAATTTTTTAAATGGTAATGGTTAACAGTTGTTAACCGACTTATAGTCAGAAAGAGGGGACTGGTTATGATTTTTTATGTGTCAGGATAAGGCCATTCGTAAAGGTGTTACGGCACATTAGGAACAATGCACTAATGAAGTGAAAAAAAACAGCATCGCATAAGGAACAATGGGCTAGCGCAAAGTAACAATGTGGCTCTAGCTATTAAAAAACCACCATGCTACCAATTTTATGACAGGATGTTAACTGTTTAAGACACTTACATGCTAGCGTGAATAAAAATGCGCTATCACGCTTATGACAATGGGCTAGTGTGTTTATGACAACACGGTGACAATGTACTTAGTGCGTTTGTAACAATATTTCAGCAGGCTGTTTACACTACGCCGTCAAGCTTACACATAATAGATTGTGTAAAGTTGTATTAGTCCATTCCAAGTTTTCTCTCTGTTTAGCTTCCACCCATCTTTAAAAAACCCTTTACCTACTTATTTGCAAAATAATCATGACGCCCTTCCAATGATTGGATCAAACTAAACTGCTTTAATAGAAGGAATGTCTATTCTTAAGCAAAAAAAAAGGGGGTTTAAAGTTTACAAAAACCCAAAAAATTTACTGTACGGAATTATTTGGAAAAATTTACAATATTCAACAATTTTGCCTAAATTAACCAATTTCAGGACTCCTTATGTTGTGTGTTTTTTTTTTTTACATGGTGTTTTCAAAAACCAAGGCCCCCCCCAAAAAAACCCTTAAAAAAATTGGAATCCCTTTAGCATCACCATGTGTAGCGTCAGCACAACTGCATGCTGTTTAAATTGCCTTACCTCCCGGGTTGAGAACACTGTGTTAAACCTTGCCTTCCCTTTACACTTTTAAAAAATTGCTTTATCAAATTTTTTTTTCCTTATTTTAAAAAGATTAAAATTTAAAAAAAATACATATAAAATAATAAAAAATTTATTAAATTAAATTGGGAAATGTTGCATTTTTTTGTCAATAAATAATGATAAAATTTTTTTGCCAAAAATTTGGACCCACAGTGCTTTGCTTTTTGAGCTACATTCAAGCTTTAAAGTGGTATTGTAGGCCAAACTTACACTAGACGTCATGTGACTTTCGAAAACTAGTGCCCTGTTCAGACGGAGGTTTTAATTTGCATAAATTATCTTGAAGTAAACTAGTGCGAATCAACTAATGCGAATCAAACTGTGTTCACATGACACCTTATTATAATGCAAAGTGCGAATACAAATTTTATTTCACAATCAGGCTTCAGTTAGGCTATTATGACATCATTTACAAATCATGTCACCTTAGGCGTAAACAGATGTATTTGACATAATATCACAGTGTCTGTATACACATTTTAGTGATTATCACTATTTTCCTTAGTTTTCCAATCAAAAATAGCACAAACTTGTAAATTTAGCTTTAGCTTCCCTTAGTAATTAATTCGAATTAAACTAATTTGAATTGAGCTCTATGTGAACAGGGCATCGATGCACCATATGTCTATTACGGTTTGACAAACATGATCTAAATTAAAAATTTAAAAGTATCTGCCCTTTTCCGTACCCTAACATCACACTCGTCAACATATTATTAGTTGAAAAACATTTTGGGTTTTTAAAAACAAGTCTTTTTGAAATGACATGCTCCCCAAATTTAAATAAAATTTTAAAACTGTGGGGATTTTAAAATGCTAAAATGAAAGCGTCTGAACTGTAAAACAATTAATATTGCTCTTTTTTGTGTATTTCTAAAAAAATCAACAGCTGATAAATGCTCTAAGCTGCCATAGTAACGTAAATTTTAGGTAAAAAAATTTTAAACCCTTTTTAAATTTATTCCCATGGTACAGTCCGTATAGAAGACATTAGAATGAATTTATGTTTTTTCAAAACCCCACCTTCTACTGTGAATGGTTTAACTATCAGTCAGTTCTTCTCAAATTGGGACACCTATCTTGATCAGGGTACTATATTTCCCAAAGATCATAATCACAGGTGATTTCAATTTTCACGTCAACAATCGTAGTGATCCCGGGGCAATTCCCCTTTTTGATCGCAACCTTATACAGCACGTGGACGAGCCGACCCATGTTCACGGACATATCCTGGACTTGCTTATCACTCGATGATCTAGTGAAATACAAAATTTTAGTCCTCAAGTTAAAAAACCCTTTTATTGAGTGATGTGAAAGGAAACTTGGACCGTGACCACTATGCTTTACATGAAAGTCAGCTGGAGAAAGTCAAAACATCAACGTTAAGAGATTGCGTTTAGAAGGCTCAAGAATATCAACATACATGACATGGGGGAAAAATTTTCAAAAATCAACTACAAGATGAATCCGCACAAATGAAAACAGTCTGTTGACCATTTAGTACAAGGGTACAACAAATGCCTCTCGCATTTCTAAACCCTCATGGCCCCTTGTTAAACAATCAATTCTTTTAAAAACTAACACAAGTTACCAGACGGGCTCAGGACGGCCAAAAAAACAGAAGCAGAACCGGGGAAAATTTGGGGTAGTTAATTAAAAATACCACCAGCTTTTTAAAGCGGAATGTAAGCAAAAAGGGCCAAAATAAAAAGGCAAAAGAAGATTTCTATTTCTACTAAAATTTGGGGGTGGGGGGTTGAAAAACTTTTTATTTACCAATTTTTTGATGGGGAAGAATCAGGAGAGTCCCCCACCCAAAATCACCATCAGATGAAAATTTTGCAAATAAATTTTCCCAAAGTTTTTATAGACAAAGGAAAATCCCTAGAAGACATTTAAAAAAAAAAACAGGGAAAAAAAAAGACATTTTTTAACACCGACGTAACCATCATGGGCCTCAAATTTTCTGCTTTTGAACGAAACCCCCGAAATGAAGTACGACCACTAACATGAAGGCACCCATAAATAAGGAACTGGATCCAATTCCAACAAAGCACTGAAGAAGTGCCTGGGTCCGGTCACAGAAATGGTTAATGCATCTCTCGATCAGGGAATTTTTCCGTTCTTGGGAAAGGGGCCAAATTTCCACTTTTAAGAAACCTTACCGGATAAGGAAAATTTGAAAAACTTTGGCCCCTATCGAATCAAGTTTTTCTAAAAAATATTAGAAAAATTTGGCTTTTTGGGTTTGATGCCCAAAATGGGGTTCTCTTCGCAAACCCCTTAAAATGGCATATCTCCCCGGCACTCCAAAAGGCTTTCCTCAAGGTCCACAAAAAATATTTAAAGTTTTAAACCAACAATCTTCAGGGAGCCGTCCTTCTGGATTTATCCCTGCGTTTAAAGTTTTGACAATAATATTTTTCCAACCCTAATTTTTTTGGCCCTAAAGGAAACTTTGGGGGAAATTTAAACCTTACCTAAAAAACAGAAAACAATGTTTACAATTGGATCCGACCGATCCGAGTCTAGACAGCTGCCCTTGGGGTTTTCCCCCCAAAGGGTCTGTACTCGAACCCAAATTGTATTGCCTCTTCTCCAAACCCATTGGAATCATATGCCACCGCCATAGAATGATATATCACTGCTATGCAGATGATACACAAAAGTATATGATCATAAGACCACTGGAAAATTAAAAAATTCTTTTCTGGGCTTGAAGCGTGTCTTTTGTGAAATTGGTTATGGGTTTAAAATCAAACCTACTTTAAACTAAACGAAGAAAAGACCAAACTTATAATCTTCTCCACAAACAACACCAGAAAATTGAAAAATTACAACTAAAAGTTGGTGATAATATCTTTAAAGCGTGGCATCGTAAAAAATTTAGGTGCATTTTTCGAAACAACACCTTACTTTTGGAAAAATAGGTATCCTCAGTCGTCAAGTCATGCTATTTTCAAATAAGCAATATTGGACGAATACGGCGAAACTTACAAAAGAAGCCTGCAAGACCATGGGAATGCCGTTATCACTGCCAGGCTGGACTATGGGAACTGCCTTCTATATGGAGTGTCAAAGGCCTTACTAGACCGGATTCAAAAACGCAACACGGCAGCACGTTTAGTTACAAGGGTCATTGAACCGGGAGCATATTACACCTATCCTGGGTGATTTTTTCATTGGTTAAACCCGTTTCTTTTTTTGTCCACAATATAAAATCTTGACATATGTCTACATGTACCAATCCTTACACGGGTTGGCTCCATCGTATATCAAAGATCTTATAATGGAATACAAGCCTACCAGATCACTGCGATCTAGTTAACATCACGGTTAGTTGTTCCTAGGATCAGGACCCAAAACATCTGGTGAACCTCGACTTGGTTGGGCAGCAGCCTTTTTTTTGGGACCTTCCTAATGATATAAAACAGGCCCCCCGTCCCTGGATATTTTTTAAAAGACTATTAAAGACGCATTTTTATAGAATAGCTTTTTAAATTTTAGGTGCTCAATTTTAAGCAGCAGATCATAAATCACATATGATGTTTTTTTATTGAGTTTTATTGATGGTGTAACTGTATTTTTTTATTTTAATTTTTTTTCCCACACATATAGGTTGGGAAAAATTTTATGATTTCATAGCTTTTTAAAATTTGTTTTTGCTTTTATTTTACAGCGCTTTAAAGTTAAATATTAATATTTACGGGGTTTTAAAATTTATATATTATTATTATTTATTATTATGGTCCAAGTTAATTTATAGATAAAAAAAAGTCACCGTCAGCTCTTTAATCACTCAAATTTAATTTTTTACTGGGAAATCCGAAACAGAGTAAAGAGTGTTCACCATTGTTTGTTCTGTGACAGTCGGAATTTCCTCGTTTAAAAAATTCAAAACAAGAATATATAAATTGGATAAATTTGCTTAGAATAAAGCTCCCGAGGATTGATAAAGTACTTCGTATCTGCAGGTTAAACGTTTGTGCATGTGTACATACGGCTGGTAAAGTTAGAAAATCCTCAACTTCACTTTGTAAACATGATTAACATGTGTCCGAATCCAAATTTTTCCGATTTCAAAAGGGGGACACTAAAATCCAGATGCACTAAAGACCTGAATTTCCTGATGATTTTTTTTTAAATATAAAAGATAATATTCTTTTAAAAAAACTTTTTTAAAAATTTTTACTATGCTTAAATTTGCTATACAAAAATACAATTGTTTTTAAAATTTTCTGACAATTTTCAATCAGGTCAAAAATTTAGAAACAAATCTTCAGTACCTTCCCGTTTCCGACAATGCCGCGCGTTGTTTACATCTATACTAATGCAGAAAAAACCCACTTTGATTTCACCTTTTTTTTGTAAATACATCACATTTGCATAAAAAGAAAACCCAAAAACCGAAAAAATCCCTTTTTTAACCCTTTTGTTTGCCTACATTTTCCTAAAAAAAATAACAGAGAAACACCAATCAAAACTATATCTTACTGATGCTCCAAAAAAATTTGGGAAACCACAGTAGAAAAGTAGCTAGACAACTTTTCCCCGTAAGGTTTCCCACATTTGTTTTATAAAAAATATAATAATTTGGAGTTTGTTTTTGTATACCCAAAAGAAAAGGTTTAATCAATTGAAATGATTTTTAAAATTTTTTTAATTAACTGTTTTCCCTTAAAATTTTTTGCTCCAAATAAAAAAAAAACGTTTATGATCTATAAACCCCTAATAAGCCTGTGAGGGTCAGCCCCCTTTCTTTAATCCCTTTTATGAAAGCTCTTAATTACGCACAAATTTTGTTTTATTTTCTTGCCAAATTATTCTGGTGCAAAAGTTGCTACATGTTTTTACCAGAAGTGACGTCATTTACAAATTTTTACTTTTGGTATTATTTCCGGCTGACATCAAAGTCAGTAAGTAGAAAAAAATTGAAAAACCAAATTTAAAGGTTTTTTTCGATTTTTTTTGATTGAAAAGAAAAACTTTGTTTTTTGAGTACTTCCGGTTTTTTCCCGGGAAATACTTCTGATGGATACTTTTTGTTGAAGATTTTTTAATAACAAATAAAATTTTCCTTTAAAACAAACCCTCAAATTTTTTTAAAATTTAAAATTTAAAAATCACTTCCTGTGTCGACAGGAAGTGGCAAACGAAAAAAGGCATGCTAAATTTAAAAAGATGTTTTATAATCCCTGAAAATATTAATTTAATTTTTTTTCAAGAAAATTTAAAAAAATAAAAATTCCCAAAAAAAAAAAAAATCAAAAAACAAAAAGGGAATGAAATTTAAAAAAAAATTAAAAAAAACTATAAAATAATTCATTTCAACAATGCATTTCCCGAAAAAAATTTTGAAAATTTGGGTTTTTTGTTTTCAGAAATCCCCTTCTTGAAAAAGGGGAAAAAAAATTAAATTTAAAAGGGAAAAATAAGAAAAAAAAATAAGGTCTTCCAAAGAAGTCGAAAAAACCTTAAAAAAAGTTAAAAAAAAAAATAGGAAAAATAGAAGGGTTTTTCCGGAAGACCCTAATTATAAAAGTGAAAAAGAAACCAAAGAATAATACAAGGGCTTCCGCTGAAAACAAAAGACCTTTAAAAAAAAAAAACGAAAAAGAAAAATAAAAATAAAAAAAAGGGCCGGGTGGAAACGAAAGACGCTAATAATAATAATGAGGAAAAGTAAAAAAAAACAATACAATAGTAGAAAGGTCATCCGTAGGAGACGGAAGACCCTTATAATAAGAAAAGTGAAAAAAAAACCAAAGAATCACTAGAAAAGGGCTTCTGCTGAAGCCGAAAGACCTTAAAAAGGGTAAAAAAAAAAACCGAAAATAAAACAAGGGTCTTCCGCTGAAGATGGAAGACCTTAATAAGAAAATTTGAAAAAAGGGAAAAATAAGAATAAGAAGGGTCTTTCCCCTGAAGACCCTAATAGAAATGAAAAAAAAAACCGAAGAAAAATAAAAGGGTCTTTCGTCTTAAATAATTATAGTAAACCGTCGGAAAACAATAAGGTCTTTTCCCAAAAAGTTAAAGACCTTTAAAATTTAAAGCATATAAAATCAGTGCATCATATTCATCTGAAATGTAGAAAAATTTTATAAATTTTCCCGGTATTGTTCCTACTATGCGTTTCTTTTTTAAAAATATATACATTTACATGAAATGAATTTGGATTATGAATTAATTATTTAATTAAATTACATTTAAAGGAATTACGCTTTATGTTCTGAGATATATTTTTTCATGCCAAATTTTTATGAAGTATGGCTCCACCCCAATATTTCTCAACTTTTTACCTTAAAAGTTAAAATATAAATTAATTGGGGAATGTAGTGTTTTGCATAAGTAGTCACTTTGTACCCAGCTACAACAATGTTTGGAAAAGATATTTTTAGCACATTCAAGGTGATTGGCCTTAGTGTCATTTGAAAGAACTTAATGAATGAAACATGCATATGGAACATGAGGTCTCTATCTCTTCGAAAGGTATGTCGAAGGTTCAAACAGCAATTTTTACCATACGATGTAAGTCATAGTCGAAGTCACAATGGTCACAGACATTGCAATCGGTGTCATTTGAAAGAAGCTTAGTTGGTCAGTACCATACATGTACACATAGTTCGGGTCTTCCATGACAGGTGATCAAAGTATTACATTTCAATTTCAACAAAAATTTAAAAAATTGTTTTTGCATTTCATAAAAGTTGATAAAGTGACCGTCTTTAAATTCTGAAATACTGAAAACCTAGAATGGATATTTCACGTTTATTTATGCTTTTTTTTCCTGAAAATTTGCATTTAACTATGTATTTATTTGGAATTGATAAGAAGATAAGAATAAGCAAACAATAAATGATCAAATAAACACATATGATTGAAATTAACTAAAAAGCCACTAAAAAATAAGAACCCGTCAAATTTAAATTTTCCAGAATCGTAATTGAAATCCCGAAAAATTTATTGCCAAGGGCTTTTTTGTGACCTTTAGGGCCCCAAACAGTAATAATTCCGATTGTAACATAAAATTTAAAGTGTTTTAGAAGGATAGACATATTGTTTGTAAGTATTTGTTGAGGGCTTTTTTTGTCTTTATTTTCTTAGTAACATTTACAACAAAAAACATGTATATATATGTATATAAATGTTAACACCTATATGTTTATATTTTAAAGGTTGACTTTGCACTTACACATTTCAAGACTGTTCCCATTTCCCAATTTAGGTAAATATATATATATATATATATATATATAGAGAGAGAGAGAGAGAGAGAGAGAGAGAGAGAGAGAGAGTATATATATATATATATGTAAAAGAGAGAAAAAGAGAGAGAGAGAGAGAGAGAGAGAAATTCACTTTTACATAAAATCCTTCCCCCCCAGCCCGGGGTTAACTCTCGACCTACGGAATCTGTCTCCTAGCAGTACAGGAACAGCACGTTAGACCGCTCGGCTATCTAGACAAGTTAAAAAAATTGCTTTTGTTGCCAATGGAATTCTCCCCAAGCCCCTACACTGCACGGTCATTGAGAATGGAAAATGAGATACAGTTATTTGGACTTAGTTTTAAAAGAAAGGGTTGTGACCAATACATGTTATAATGAAATTTATTATTATTTTAAAGCACAATTTTTACAACAACTCTTAAACTAAATAACTGCCCCTAAGTGAAGAAATATAAATATAGAAATCACAAAGAAATACACTTTTACATGGATACCCACTTCCGTCCCAGCCTGGGTTGAACTCTTGACCTTTGGAATATGTCTCCTAGCAGTGCAGGAACAGTGCTAGACCGCTGGCTATCTAGGCAATTAAAAAAAAGCTTTTGATGCCAAAAAAATTTCCCGGGGGTTTTTCTACACTACACGGTCGTTGAGAAAGAAATGGGTAAATTTTTTTTGGCATTAGTTTTAAAAGAAAATAGTTACCAATACATGTTGTAATGAAATTTATTATTATTTATAAAGCACATTTTACAACAACTCTTAAACTAAAAAAACCGCCCGAAGTGAAGAAATAATTATTAAGATAGAAAGCGCAAAAAATTCAAATTTTGGGAACCCCCTTACCCCAAACTGGGGTTGAACTCTCGACTTTGGGAATCTATCTCCTACAGTGCAGGAACATGGTAGGCTGGCTACCTAAGCAAGTAAAAAAAAACTTGTTTTCGATTCCGATGGAATTTTCGCTGCGCTGCCCTACGTACATTACACGGTCATTGAGAATAAAAGTAGATACAGTTATATGGACATTAGTTTGAACAGAGGGTTGTTACCAATTCATGTTGTAATGAAAATTATTATTATTTATAAAGCACATTTTACAACAACGCTTAAACTAACATAACTGCCCTAAGTGAAGAAATATTAATTAATAAATAAGATATATTATAGAAAGCTGTTGGTTCTTGGGGATTTGATTTCGTGGATAAGAACTTTTTAGATTTGTGCATATGAAAATTTTCATTTCGTGTTGGACATAAATTCGTGGGTGTTTAACCCGAAAACAACTTAAACCCCCACGAAAATTAGTGATTTCACAGTATATATATATATATATTTCACATATATATATATATAAATATATATATATATATATATATATATATATATATATATATATATATATATATATGACTGCCGTATAGAAAAGGGCCCTTATATTTTGACGTCACAATGCTCAAAAACACGTCAAAGTCGCGGTTTGTAAACACGGAATAATTTTTGTTGACTGCATTTTCTAAACAAGAAATAAAATTGAATTTCAAAGTGTAAAAAAATTTAAATTTTGATGCAGACATTTTTAATAGGTATATGATATCATTTACTATTTAGTACGTTAATTTTTCATAAATTTGTTAAAGTTTTTAATTGTTGATATATTCGGGGCATTGGACATGCACATTGCTGTGGAACACAGGAACGGCGATTAAAACGATGTCTATGCATGACTAAATTAAAGCTGTTGCATATTTGTTTTCTGAGCAATTTACACAGGCACGTAGCATCGTTTTTGAAATGGGGGGGCCAACCTAAAAATTTTTTTTTATTTACCTGAAAAAGTTGACAAGAAAAAAAAAAAAAAAAAGAAAAATTTCCCCAAACTCGAAAATCCATCCTTTTGGGGGGGGGGGGGGGGGGGGTGTGGCCAATTTTTTCAAAGCCAACTTACTATCACTTCCAATGTTTTCCTTACAATCCTTGCTATCACTATACTATGGTTATAAAGTGGGGGGGGGGGGGGGGCAACCAACCAATTACAATTAAAATTTAAAATAGTAAAGGTTATTTTGGGGGAAAAAAGTAGATGCTACTCCATGAACATCACACAACTTAAGGCAACGAACCAAAACAGATTACAATAAGTTCCACGAGTGAATCAGTTTTTTTCAAAGGATAGTGGCCAACTTTTTCAAAGCCAACTTACGATCACTTCCAATTTTTTCCCTTTACAATCCTTGCTATCGCTATACTATTTTTGAAATGGGGGGGGGCCCATCCTATCAATGAACATTTACTATAGTAAAGCTTAAGGTTATGTTGGGGAAAAAAGGGGGGGGCCAGCCCCCCCCCCCCCCCCCCCCCCCCGGATGCTATCCCTGTTACAAATGCTGAAATTTAAATTTAAATATAAAAAGTTTAATAAAAAAATATATATTCCATATACCGGTACATGTATTTTTTTTTTTAAGAGAGAGAGAGAGAAAAAGAAAGAAAAAAAGAGCGAGTGAGAATTTTGCACATATAGTAATTACTGTTCTTATAAGCGCTACTTTTATATCAAAATTTTAAAAAGTATTTAGCCATTTTAATTTTAATCCATAATTAATCTTACTATGTACCCCGACAGCCAGCCTTCGGTGAACTGTTTTTTAAAGTGTGTAAAAAAGGTAGGGGGTAAGTAGACAAGCCAAAAAAATCTTCAATTAAAAGACCGGTTAAAGTTAAGGTAAAAAACAAAGTCCCTCTTTGATTGAATAAAATTCTGGGAAACCTTTCATCAGCAATATTTTTTTATATGAATTAACAGGGGAAAAACATGCTAAGGGAAAAAAGGGGAAAAAATACGGAGGATGGAGATGCCACGAAAATTTTGCTAAAAAAAATTTTGTTTCAAAAACACATTTAAAATGACCAAATAAATACATTCAAAGGAATTGTATGATAAAAATTACAATTGTTTTCTAAAAAAAAATTTTCCGATGAAATGATTGCATGAAATCCTACTCGAACCTGTATTGCAATATGTTAAGAGATTAAATACAGCTAGTGTAGATTTTTCCCCAAAAGCATTATCCCTATTTTGGTGGATTTAACAATATTGCATCACAGTAAACATGTATTATGAATAAGGATATTTATATAAGCTAAAAGAAAAAAACTATATAAATTACAGTAAGCGAAAAGACGTCCGAATTTCTGGCTAATGTGATATAGGGGTACATGTATTAAGAAAAATTTTATAAAAGGAAAAAGTATAAGTGACAAATGGTTATGGGTTTATTTCCAGAAGTTTAAAAATGTGGTGAAATATATTTCACTGACTATTGAATTCATGATTTGAAATAAATAAGTCACGTTCTGCGTTGAAATTTTAAAATTGATACATGTATCAAAATACCCCGCATATCTCTATCGACATTAATTTCTTAAAGTTTTATTAAAATCAAGATTACTTTACTAGTACATCATAATCCTACATGTAACATGACTTACGGAAAGGAATTAATAAACAAACACAAATATTTCTACTTCAAAAGAAAATTTTGGCCATTACAGTCCACGAAGGGGGAAGGGGGGACACATTAAAGCCCCACCCCCCCCCCCCCCCCCCCCTCCACACACACAGATACACACTTTTTGTTGCGGTATAGTCAAATTCGTGAACTCTAAAAATTGGCAGTGTGTTATGTTTTAAAAAAAAAAATTTATACTGAAAAAGATTACCCTCCCCCCCCCCCCCCTCTAAAGGCGAAATTGGATTCAGTTTTTCCCAGTTTCCCATCTCTCTTGTTTTGGGGTTAAGTAGTTTTTTTTTTAAAATAATTTTTTTTTCGGCTGACCCCCCCCCTTTTCAAATGGTGTGTGGGGACAGGAGAAGATACGAGTCAAATTTTGGGGTTTTATAATATGTCTGGTATGTTTTGAAGTAATAACTAGGAAAACAATGGTTTGCATAAATATTTTAAACGAATGAGAGTCAAATTAGAGCGGAATATTACTTAATTAAAAGCATCGCCTCATACAAAAAGCAAAAAAGCATGAACGTGACGGACGTAATATTTCATTAGTGGATGAGACAATCCATCAAATGAGGAAAAACCTATAAGGTGCCAAGTTAATTAGCCATTGTTAGAAGGAAAAAAATGAAAAGTGACCTTTCATTGACGGTGGAAGATTTTGTTTTGCTTGTCAAGGAATATTTGGTGGTTGAAAGTGCTACAACTGAAAAAAATTTGGCCCCCCCCCCCCCCTGCACAAAAACCCCCACACCTAATATGGCTTCCTACGGCCTGTCGTTCTTGCGTAAATGTATACTAGTATTTATTCAGTTTCAAATAGATTTCGTCAAAATTTTGATGGAACTGTAATTTCGCACAAAAATCTAGCTAACTGTAGGTTATGGTTTTACATATTTTTCTTTGACCATGACCATGGTCAAAGACAAATAAAAAACCATTTTCAAAACTGCAGCTAAGAAAAGTAAAGGCGTTTAGTGAAGATTTAAAAAAAAAAAGAAAAGCACAATTAACCTAAACCCTCCCGTTTGCTTATATCATACAATATACATAAATTATTTTTTTTTTAGATTATAGTAGCGGCCTTTGGAAAAAATATACAAATGTTGTGTTAAGTTAAACAGGGTACAGGTGCCACAATTTTTTTTAAAAAAAGTTATGGTGCAGAAATATTTGTAACCGATTTTAATTTGGTATACTTTCCATAACTAAGACAGGCGAAAAAATGAATTGTTTAAACAATGGAACCTTAACTTTAAAAATTTTTAAAAAAAATATTCAAAAAAGTAAAAGTTATAAAATCCGCTTGCATAGAAGTAGCGAAAGTAAATTATTTTTTTTTTTCAAATTTTTTTAAACGGAACAAACGTTTTTAAAAATAAACAATATTTAGCGTATCTGAATTTATTTTCCATTTGAATTTTTCGATGATACAGAAAATACATGGTGTTTTTCATTTATCGTAACAATTATGGGAACAAAGTTACGTGCATTTGTGTTGGTGAGTGAATGCCGACTCGTATGATTTTTCTAATATCGGGATCGACGTGCTTTTTTCGAGGAAATTTCCCCTTTTGCGCGCGGTGCCCTTCTCATGGGATTTCTCTTTTTATATTTCCTTTAATCTTTAAGTGTCCGAGTGCTTTATATATTTAATAAATCGAATAAGATTATTTTTTATATAAAAAAAAATTTTTTGTATGGATTTAAAAAATATTTTTTCCCTATTGATTATGTTACATGTATAAACTACTATATTCCAGATTTTTCAACCCCCTTTTCAAATAAATGATCTGCTCTAAAAAAAATTAAAAAAAATAATAATTTACAAATTCCTAGGATATTAATATAGTGCTTGGAAGAAAAAAAAATAAATACTATCTCAAGTTTTATATTCTTAAAACGATTGAGGTTATTAAAATAACGTAATTTTAAGAATTTCTGAAAAATGAATTAGACGCAGGCGACGTCACTACGTTTTCAGTGAGAGCGTCAAAGTTGTTTTTGGGAACCCCAACTAAAATGCTCATAAAATTGAAAAAGTGAGTATTTTCAAAATTTATGTATATTTGATTAAAAAAAGTCCGGCTATCAAAATTCCCAAAAAGTCATTTTATGAAAATTTGACCTTAAGGGCCCTTTTCTCATATATATATATATATATATATATATATATATATATATATATATATATATATATATATATATATATATTTTTTTTATTAGGGATGTCAAATCGGTCAATTTTCAATAGTCCTCACTCGGATGTTTTTTCGATCGAGTACCCGGGTACTGGAAATTTTAAAATGAATATGAACAGATAAATTGAAGACTGTAAAACATTGTAAAAATAAAAACAGATGCACTGATAGGAGGCTTATCCGTAAATGTGTTTTTGATGTAATAATGATTAGCACTTCGTGGGGACGAAATTTCACAGAAAGAAAAAAAAACTTTTCAGTTAAAACTGAAAGGCAGTTTCAGTAGCTTTTCAGGGCCATTCAGCCACTGAATGGCACATACATTTCAGTGACTGAATGGCCATTCAGTCACATTTCAGATCCCTTTTCAGGCACCATTCAGTGGACATATTTCCATCAACTTTCAGTGACCTTTCCATCGTCTTTAGTGATCCCCTTTTCCCATCAACTTTCAGTGACATTTCCATCGTCTTTCAGTGACCTTTCCGTCGACTTTCAGTGACCTTTTCCATCGTCTTTCAGTGTCCTTTCCGCCACCTTTCATTGATATTTAATTAATTAAGCCATTTTTTCACTAGCCTATTTTTTATAATCAGATATTTTTCCCTTACAAGGAAGCAATATTTTGAATAAACTTAAGATTAATTATCCAATCTTTATTGTTTTTTATTTTTACTTATCGTGATCAAATTGGGACCAAAAAAGTTAAGTAAGTATTATAATTTTATAAAATATTTTAAACTTATTCTCAATAATATTTTTTATTTTCTAAAAAAATATAAAAATAACATTTATAGAAAACAAAAATTCTTTAAGTGAAAAATAATGATGATCCAATAACCGATTCAAAATTTAAATTAATGCATAACATTCTATGGTGCGTAAAATGTTTTTTTTTTTCATGGAAATATAAATTTTGATTGTCAAGACAGAATTTTTTTTAAAACAATCTCTGGAAGATCGCAAGTATAACTGATCAATTTCGTTTCTTTAAATTTTGTCATTGTCAAAACTGCAGGATATATGTTTTTAAAGACATTATTCTAAATTCATTTTTTTTTTTAAATTTAAGAATAAATAAATCATTAATACATGACACTTGTAGAAAAAAATATACAGATTTTAGCTTTTTAAAAGATATTGATTTAACAAATTTCTCTACTTAGTTTCTAGATGGAGAATTTAAAACATCTTAAATCTTTGACACAGGAACGATCCGGGCTCTGATATTTGTCATCATCCCGATGGAGATGTGTAAATAATTAGTTTGTCCCCAAAATCCGTGCAAGTAACATAGAATATACAAAAGATATCAAGATATATCACATTGCAGTTCCTCGATACAACAGGTGAACTGATTGTTTCATCATTTCTACAAATTAATTGATTTTAAATCTCTTTTGGAACAAAAGTGTGCGTAAGCATGGTGCGGACACCTAAGCGGGATACCAGGGTTATTTGGTCATGGGAGCAATTTTTTTTTTTGTATTAATTTTTTTTGATTTTTTTTTTTTGGAATAAGATACTTAATCTCTTTACCAGAAAAAAGTGAAATAAAAATTTTTTTGTAAAAAAATAAGCTGATTATTCAATAAAAAGATTCAACTGAATGATCACGGAAAGGTCACTGAAATGTATGTGCCAATCAGTGGACTGAAAGGTCATGTAACTGAATGATCACGGAAAGGTCACGGGAAAAGGTTTTTTCAGTGACCTTTCATGGCCATTAAGCCACCATTCAGTGACTGAATGGGGGATTTTATCCCGTTTTAATTAACAATTTTAAATTCAATTTTATTTTTCAAAAAACACAAGAAATAAAATCAAAAATTGTTCACAGTGTTTTTTTTTAAAAAATTAATCTGCTCCGTAATTGTAATGGCACTATTTTTGGTTTGACCCCAGGATTGGGTTGCGCAAAACTCTGGTTAAGGTTAACCGCTGGTAAATTCTTATCCAGTGGTTAATTTTTAACCGTTGGTTAAATTCTGTTGTAAAATTTTGTACTGGTTAACTTTGCTATCCAGTGGTTAAATATTGGCTAAAGTTCCCATTCCACAGAGGGGGGTTTTAAGTCTCTTAACCAGTGGATAAATATGACAAAAAAATATTTTTTGTTGTAAATTTTGGGGATAACAAATCAAACAAAGGCTTATAGATATTGAAACCCAAAGAATTTAATGTTGATGAATACTTAAAAAAAAACATGTCCAGTCATTTATTAGTGAGTTGAATTGGCTTTGTAGCAATATTAGGCGGGGATAAAAACCTGTCAGAAATATGATAGGTTTTGTCTTCATCGTCAGCAGAGTTTTTAAATGAGTTCTTTCAAGGATAAATTTGTTGGCTGTGCAAAGGATCTTGTCAAGTGAACATCCCTTCTGAAAAATAAATAATTGGTTTTGAAGTACTTATTGGATTTTGTACATTTTTTTTATTTGTTTATTTTGTTAACTGTATAATTGCATGTATTTAGGAAAATTTTGGTTTTATATTTTGATTTGTTTCTACTACATGTTTGGATTGTTGATAAGATTTATTTGATAATAAAAAACAATTTCAACATATATATGGTGTTCATGTTATGTTTAAGTAAAAAGGAGGAGGCATAAATAATAATTTTGTCATTTTAAAAAAAATTTATATATAAATGGTTAAAATTGTTGATCATTTGCATATAGGTCTAATTATTTTTATAGATAAATTGAAACATTATTTGGGTTACCTAACATAAACTTTTTAAAAAAAAATTTAAATTTTAACCCTCCCCCCCCCTCCCATTTCTAAATATCTTAATAATGTGTTTGTTTTTTTCTTCCAAAATAATATAAAATTTTATTGATAAAGATTTTAAATTACTACAAAATTGATGTTAATATTAACAGGCGGGGTTTATAAAATACACTTTGAATAATGCATTTTAATTACACAGCGAAATCTAACTGTACGGAGCAAAGCATTAGCGACGAACTGCTTTTCAATTTTATCAAACCCTGGCCTTCCGTAATATAAAAAAAAACTATCAACTGTCAGTGTTAGTACATTGTAATACAGGATGAAATAAATTTAGGAAAATATGTATTGTATGAAAAAGTTTTACTCCCTGAACCGAATCTTTTTGTCAAGGGTTTGTATGAAAGCGATAATACAACAAGTGCGAATTTCCTCAAAAATAGCAGACGATGTTTACATCGTGTAAAAGTGTTATGACTCCAATCAGTTGTTTTTTAAAAAGGTCCCTATAGACGATTCAAATTGATGTATTTGCCTCGTAAGTATAGCCGATTTTTATGGGATAATTTGAAGAGATATATGGCGATTCACTATGCCTATTTTATTTAAAACAAAGATTGAACAGTTTCGAGCGTCTAAGTTTCCCCCATCAGTCTGAATGCAGCCTCATATCCATCTTACCTTTGATGCTAATCCTTATCCCCCGGTTTTCTGCATCCTCCACTTGAATTTTCTGCAAAGTATGCTTTCCTCACTTTTTGTGACTCCGGTAACATTTTTGTTTAGTTTTGATAATGTTACATTCATATTTCCCCACATCTCCAATACGGTTGTAACAAAAAATTCTACTTTTTGTCATCTACCTCGGGAGATGACACATTAAAATTGTATGCCGGAAGCAAGTTAGGTAAGTATTAATCTTTGGGAATCCTGAGTTTTACAATATCTCAAGTAGAATCACAAGGATTCCCAAGTAGCCTGTAAACTGGTTTTTTTTTAGAAGAACTAGCTTAGAAGCTTGTATGCCGGAAGCAAAGCCTAGTGTAAGCCTCCATTAATTTTTGGGAATCCTATTTTTACAATATCTCAAGTGAGAATCTCACGGAGTTCCAAGTAGCCTGTAAATGGTTTTTTTTTAAAAATAGCTTAGAAGTGTACTTTTGGTGTTTGTCATCGATTTTTTTTAGACTGAGATGTAAACAATGAGCGCTCTGCCTTTTATTCAAAAAAAAAACAAGCTGCACAGAAAATAGATAAAACCCCGTCGCCTGGGTGGGGGGGGTTTTCAAAATATACATGTGCACTGTACTGTTGTTCTCATGCATAGTCTTTTTGGCTATTCGAAAATGATTGTCAGAACTTATATAACTAGGTCAGCCGTGTGCAAAGATTCTCTGGGGCCCGAGGTTATCCAAGACCCAATAAATAGCATCAAATTTAAAACATCCATATAAGTTCGCAAACTATATGGATTGATGATAAAAACTCCAATTTTTTGGTTCATTAGTCATTCTATAGAATTGCTGTCATTTTTTAAAAATAATACAAGTCTGATTAAGTGATCAAATGTATATAAAGAGTAAATTAAGACTTCAGAAATAGAAGCACTTTTTAACGGATACATTGATGTCCATAAGAAACTACATACATTGGAAAAAAAATAAAAGAATCATTATGATTATTTTCTTGCATGTCTAATCTATTCTTTTTTAAGGAATTTTCATGTTTATAATTGAAGAACTTTCAATTAATCATTTTCTTTATGCAGTTTTAATTGCATTAATGGCAACAAAGACATCAAATCACTTCTATATTTTTGAAATGAGCCAAAATTATAATTATACAGAATTGTTTAAGTTGTATGCAGAAAAAGTTTACCTCGTAAATTATCGAGTTTCCAAATGAGGTTTTCCAGATAATTTGAAAATACTTAATTTTGGTAGAGAGCATTTGAATGTTATTATTGCCTAATTTTAAAAGCACGTGTGCGTTATTTCTTTGGATAAGCTAAGTGTGTATAAAAAGAAGGTTTTATATTTTAATACTTATGTGCTTTGCAAGTTAATTACATTGATCATGTTGATGGCAGTGAAATTTCCTATGCTTTATTTTGACAGTAACGTGTGGAAGTGCTTAATTTTTTTTTAAAAGGGTTTTTTAAAAAGGTGGATCCAGAAGTTTTAAAAAGGGGAGGGTCCCACCGTCACACCAAAATCTGAATTATTAAATTTTATGGATATTTTAGACACAAAATTTTGCAAAGTACAAAAGACATTTATAAAATACAAATAATTTTCAAATGAAATATTTTTTAAAAAACATTATTTTATTATTAATTGTTCAGTGGAAATGTTTGGAAAATTGAAAATGATATTATTCAGATAATTTAAGAAAATCAGATCTACAAATCTGTGCCCAGCTCTTTTTTAAATCTGTATTGTTTTAAATTTTTTACTGCAAGCCCCCCCCCCATCCACACTGTTTGTTGAAGTATAGTCAAATTCCCCCAAAAAAGTTAAAATATTTCCTTGATCCACAACAAAGGATTTTTGGGGTTTGATCATTTCTCTTTTTTTCCCAATCTAAAATTGTTCATGTAAACTGCCACTCCCCTTCCCTAGAATAATAAAAAAAAATCTGTAATAACTGAGAAAAAAAGTTAAACTTCACTGTTTATTCTTTGACAGTAATGAAGCCAAAGAGATGACATTTCAGGCTTTCTAGAAAACCAAACTTGTTACTCATTTGATATTTATCATGGTAGCCATTTTTTTGGTTGACAACTGGACAAATGTAATGCATAATGGGATACTAACCAGTGGTTAGATCACTTATAAATTAACCAGTGGTTAGTTAACCAGAGGATAATTTTATTTTGAACAACAAATATTTGACCAGTGGTTAGTTGGCCAGTGGATATTGAATTTAACCAAGGGCTAACTTATCCAGTGGTCAAATTTAACCAGTGTTTTGAGCAACTCAGTCCAGATATCAGTCGTCATAGCTACGTACAGTATCAACTTGAACGTGATCAAGTTCTCCTTTCAGAGCGGATTTACGATTTTAGTACACTTGTTGGATTCGAGATTTATATAGTGTTACAATGTACCGGACGGTATTTTGTAGTTTGATGCAACGATAGACATCAGTTTTTTAAAGCCTTTGCCTTTAACCAGTTGTATTGGCATGTAATCAAACACAACCATATCATCAATCGCACGTGTAATATCATCCGCTTTTTTCCCGAGAATTTACGGCTTCTCAGAGAATTGACAAAATTATCTATTTAATTCAAGCATAATGGATCTTAAACGATGTTCAGTGTTAACAGACAATGAAAGCCAAAAAAAAAAAAGAAGACAGTCGAAGGTGAAAAAAGCCAGGGTTTGTGTACCATTACCGCTACTTTTTTAAAATTTTCATTACCGCTACATAGTCATTACCGCTACAAAGAATCTTACATTACCGCGACATAGCACCTTTCGTTATATATATATATATATATATATATATATATATATATATATATATATATATATATATATAATTTTTATTATTATTATTATTATTATTATTATTATGAAAATCAGTTTTATTTCATAACTTTAAAAAAGAAATTAAAATCAAGCGCTGTTTATGGATAAAATACATAAGTGTTTACGTAAGTAAAATGTTTTTACACAACGGCAACATGCCTTGAAAGCCATTTGCTTGACATATTGTTTTCTAAATTTTTAGCCATCGATAATTAAACCGGATTTACCGATTTGTAACAAAATTCTCAATTGTGGCCCTAATGTTCAGATGACGCTAAATAATTAAATTTCGAATGCAGAGTTTTTCATATAAGTATCTCATTCTGGCCCCGTGGGGATCCAGGTTTGGTCCTCAGTACACCTTACTTGTCGTAAGAGGCGACTAAATGGGGTGGTCCTTCGGATGAGACTGTAAAACCGAGGCCCCTTGTCACAGCAGATGTAGCACGATAAAGATCCCTTCCTGCTCAAAGGCCTGAGTGCCGAGCATAGGCCTTAAATTGCAGCCCTTCACCGGCAACGGTGACGTCTCCATATCAGTGAAATATTCTGGAGAGGACGTTAAACTGTTTATTATCAATCAATCTCATTCTGAGTAGATAGTGAGTGAATTCTGTTCATAAGAACTCATATACCGAACCATACCTGGCTAAATCGATATGTAGTGGTAATGAGTTGTTTTTGGCTGATTCAGTATGTAGCGGTAATGAATTGTTTTTTGCCGGAAAAATGAAGCGGTAATGATGGTGTCGAAACTCTGAAAAAAATGTAGCTGTAATGAGTTTAAATTTTTGGCGATGCAAACATTATTGCGTTTAATCGACACGTGTTTTGCTTGAAATATGATACGCACTACGATTAAAAGCAATCTTTTGCTTTTAACTTGGAGGTGGTATCAGTTGCCATAATTAATTATTGGGAATGGTTGTGTTTAAGTTGAAAGTCGTAAGTTTTTAAACTGTTGATTTTGGGAAAATCTTATGATTTCGGATTTTCAAAAAGTTTTTTGGAATTTTTTAGCATTCACATCTGATCACACCAGTGCTTGAATATATTGTTACTCAACACTCCTGAAGTCCTTTCCTCACTACTGTCTATAAATTAGTGAGAAGTAAAGAAAGAGACTTGCTTGAACATTCAGTGGAACCCACAATGTATCTTTGTAAGGATTCTTATGAAGTTGGAATCCAATATATATTGTAGATCAAATTCATTTTACTTCTTTGGGATAATAGAAATATTAAAAACTGACAAACGATTTAGTACAATTTCTTCCTTAGAAAGTGAGTATACATTGGGTTACTAGTAGTTAAATTCAATAAGAAAGAGAGGGGGTTCTTTTTATATTTGAAAGATAACTTCAAAGATATAAACCAATATTCATATGGTAGACATATGGTGGAAAGTATCTTTTCTTGGGTGATCTATTAGATTGACATGTTCACTCACAATACCTTGCGCCTCTTTTCATTATACAGTCCCTGAAACGTTCTACTTTCCCATTTTCCGTTCGCTCACCGTTCGTTCAGCGTTCGTTCACCGTTTGTTCAGCGTGCGTTCACCGTTCGCTCTTCGTTTCACAGTATTGCGTTCACCGTTCACCGTGCGCTCGCGTTCACCGTTCACAAAACGATCACCGTTCGCTCTTCGTTCTGTTTACTTTGCGTTCACCTTGCGTTCACCGTTCACTTATCGTTCAGGCTTTATTGTCATTCGGAACTCTGAAGTGAAAGGACTTATCTTTTTGATGGTAAGGATTTACATGTTTTATAATTAAAAAATTAAGATTTCGTGTTTGAAGAATAATCATTTCATTTCACAAATTATCTATGATACATGTATTTATATTTCTATTATTATAACTCAGTTGTTGCTTATTTCATGAATTTTCCCTGGAATATAATTAATACATTAAGTACCTACATGTATGTAGAAAGACGTTAAAATATTAAATTCAAAAAAGGGCAACGTACAAATGCTTCATGCACGGCATCAATTTGATGTAATTTTAAAGAGGACAAATTATTGACAGGATGTATAATATTCAATCCAAGTCTTTTACAGGACAAGAATACATAAAAAAAATTATTTCTACAGTGTAACACTTATTTAAACTACATGTAGATTTGAGAATTATGAACAGTACTGCAAATATTTAGTAAATAAAATATCTTTAGAGATAATTAAATTAATGGTGTGGTTTTAAATTTTAGAAAACACCAACTGTTTTAAATAGTCTATTATTAAAGAAGAAAAAATTCCTTCCTTCACCGTACCGAAACATGTTTAAAAATATGTTTTTTGCCATTCAGTATAATAAAGACCCCCCCCCCCCCCCGGTGCCTTTTCTCCCGAAATAAAATTCTTATTGAGTTTTTCAGTATTTTTGATTAATATTTAATTTTTATGTAACACAAGAAAATCAGTCTTAAAACTAACCATCAAACAGTCATTTCAGTATAAACAGTAGTATTTTAAATTGGCAGGGAATATGTTTCACATTCAATTTAAAACATAATCCTTCTAAGTATATATTCGAATTATTTTTTTTCCTGCAGGAATGCAAAAATAAGATATTCAATCGATAGGGAAAAATATTGAAATTTCTTGGAATACTAAGTGACTCTTAGCCTTCGGCATGTTCAGTGAAATGCGATTTCCACACCTCCACTGTGTCGAATTATTTTGATTGACAGCACAAGCACGCTTCAAAAAATGTAGCACGGACTTCCTGTGAACTTGATGATGGAAAATAAAAGCTAATGATTACTGTCAAATGGATTTGTTAATCTAAAAAAAAGATTACCTTTATTGCTTGGAATATTTAGAAAAAAATAATTGGAATTTTTATTTGATACAACATACATGTATATCTGAGAATCGACGGGGTTATCTCTCTCTCTCTCTCTCTCTCTCTCTCTCTCTCTCTCTCTCTCTCTCTCTCTCTCGTACATTTCTCTGTTCAATAAAAACTATGACAACGCATTACTTATTTAGTTTTGAAAATTTAATGTACACATATGTTACAATTAATTTGAATGCCTCTTCAACATCTTGACCGAGTATTATCACGGCCGGGAGATGTCTACAGATATATAAAGAAGTTAGCTAAAATAATCGTCACAAAAGAATAAAAAGGCACATAAATATGGTATATTTTGCAGTAGAATTTAAATAAAACAAGACTTATTATGCAGTACGATATAAATCCTTCTAAGTATATATTCGAATTATTTTTTTTCCTGCAGGAATGCAAAAATCAGATCTAGAAATGATAGGGAAAAATATTGAAATTTCTTGGAATACTAAGTGACTCTTAGCCTTCGGCATGTTCAGTGAAATGCAATTTCCACACCTCCACTGTGTCGAATTATTTTGATTGACAGCACAAGCACGCTTCAAAAAATGTAGCACGGACTTCCTGTGAACTTGATGATGGAAAATAAAAGCTAATGATTACTGTCAAATGGATTTGTTAATCTAAAAAAAAGATTACCTTTATTGCTTGGAATATTTAGAAAAAAATAATTGGAATTTTTATTTGATACAACATACATGTATATAGAGAGAATCGACGGGGTTATCTCTCTCTCTCTCTCTCTCTCTCTCTCTCGTACATTTCTCTGTTCAATAAAAACTATGACAACGCATTACTTATTTAGTTTTTGAAAATTTAATGTACACATATGTTACAATTAATTTGAATGCTTCTTCCAACATCTTGACCGAGTATTATCACGGCCGGGAGATGTCTACAGATATAAAGAAGTTAGCTAAAATAATCGTCACAAAAGAATAAAAAGGCACATAAATATGGTATATTTTGCAGTAGAATTTAAATAAAACAAGACTTATTATGCAGTACGATAACAGTCAATGTCAACAGATAATAGTGAAATTTAAAAAAAATCCTTTATTTTACTCAGAATCACTTCGGCACGGAAATACATGTACAGTTATTTCAACCCCGTACAATGTAATTAATTAATTCTATAATTGTAGTTTTATCTTCAGAAGTCCACATTACTTTATTAGTGAAAAAAATAAGCATAATTATTTACTATATAAGTAGATAAATTAATCTTTTAAGTACAGGCTGTAACAAATACACGTTCGACAGCGATTAAAATCATGTTATTAAAATATCGATTTAATCATAGGTATGTGCAGAAAAAAATGTTTTTATTTATTTATTTATTTATTTATTTATTTATTTATTTATTTATTTATTTATTTATTTATTTATTGTTTATCTCAGTAGTAGTTTTATCTTCTTAAGTCCACATTATTTTATAAGTTAAAAAAATAAGCATAATTATTTACTATGTAAGATTAATTTATTTTTTAAGTACACGCGGTAACAAATACACGTTTGATGGCGATTACAATCATGTTATAAAAATTTCGATTTAAACATACGTATGTGCAGAATTTTTTCTTTATTATTTATTTATTAATCTATTTTTTTCTCTATTGTTTATTTTTATTTATTTTTGACATTTGAATTATAGAATAAAAGAATAATTTCAATGCAAGGAAAAGACCGAAGGCATTCCGAATAAATCGTTCATCTTGTGTTCACCGTTCGTTCACCGTTCACTTTGCGCTCGCGTTCGCGTTCCGTTCGCGTTCTGTGTTCACTCACCGTTCACCGTTCACACATCGTTCACCAAGTTGAGTTCACCGTTCGCACATCGTTCACTCACCGTTCGTTCTGCGTTCGTTCAGCGTTCGTTCACCGTTCGTTCACCGTTCAGGTGGGAAAGTAAAACGTTTAGGGACTGTACATGTATACTGTACATGTATAGATTGCTGCTATCCTTTAAGGTAAGGTTTGCGTTTACAGGGAGATAACTCTTGCGAATCACCAAAGCGTTTGAAACAGGCGAATTTAGACCTGCGATGCTAAGCATCTCGGTAACGAATTTCCTCTGTCATACTTGATGTTTGTTGTCACTTAATGTTAGGACTAAAAACGAAGGACGTTTTCTTGAGAAAGTCATAACAAATCAAAGCATAGGAATCTTAGAAGCCTTTGAGATTAGCGTGATGCATGTGGATGAACCAATAAAGGAGGACTTGTTTATTTTCGATACGAAACGTGGCAAGTTGCACGGCAATTCCGATCAGAAGAAAGTCATTAACACATTGTGCTGATGTGTGTTTCTCGCTTCACCACTACACTAAAATTTTAAGTGAGAATGGGAAAGAAAAAAGAAAAGACCTGAGAGTATCCTGTAAAGTATTATGCTATATGCAGTCCGAACAGGGAAGAAAAGTCACGGTGCATTGACCATGTCCAATGATGATGTTGACAGTTTGATTGTTGACAGTATTTTCATCAGGTAATTATTTAACTATTCATTTTACTGAAAGTCATGAATGATCTACTGACTACGGATTTAAAAACGATGAATAAACGGTACAAGGGTGTCAGGATGTGACTAATATCCCAACATTGCCAAAAAATAAAAAAAATGCATTCATTCAAGAAATTATGAAAAATAAAATCCTTGCTTTTTAGGCCTCAGAACAGGTATTCAACTGTTCAAGTTACCTTTTTAAATGAGGTTTGATTTTAATTAATATCTCCTTTCCTAATTAATAAAAGAGATACAGATTGTGCATGACAAGAACATTAATTTTCTTGATCAAGCATTTGCATTTCACTAATTCAATCTGTAAATTTTACAATAATTTCATATTGATTCTTCATTCATTATATTGGAAATTTATTCATTTCATTGAGTGAATTAAACTCAGTGCAATTCCTTATGCTATTCAAAAAATGCAATTCCTTAAATGTTATTGTAAAAATGAACACATGTGATTTCAGATCATGGGTCATTAATTGGAATAGATAAGAACCAAAAAAAAGTACTTCAGTTTTTCCTTAAAAGATTTGTGCCATCAATCAAAATAGAGGTCATCCCATATCAGCTCAAGAATATTAAAGGAAGTAGGATGGATCAAGCTAAGATGTTGAACCAGACATGGCAAAATCAATGGAGATTTGGAGAAGAACTTCTGACTTGTTATACCCAATGCATATTTTTATATGTCTATAGATTATAGAAGAAAATTTAATGTTCAACAACATCCTATCTCGTATATACATGCTGTTTTCCATATATTTAGAAAAGATGTGTATGCGATGATTGCAGTTAAGTATCTGTTGTCCATCTTTGAATTTGTTTTCAGTAAAATAAATGTATACATCATAGGTATTAATTAAAGGCTGCTTTTGTCATGTTTGTCTATACTTACATGTAACAAGTTTCTTAAAAGGGTTTGTAAAATTGCAAGGAAATTAATACATGAACAATTAAGATTGATATTTTTATTCATTAAATTTTGTTCTTACCAGGACCTAATATGCTTAGATAAGTATTTCTGAAAACTGACGAGTTTTGTATATAAAGCTGCAGTGAACATGTATAATTATTATTATATCTACTGTAACAGTTTAAAACATGACACTTGGCAATTGTAAGGTTGTTAATTTAGTAGGAATGATAAGACCAATTTAGTAATCTAATAAAATTAAAAAAAATTTCACAAATGCATGTAGTTTATTTTAAAATTGTTTACATCTATAATCTTTTAATTTTTTTTCTGTATTTTGATTTTAAAAAGCAGAAAATTTTGTTATATTTAAATTATTATTTCATGGATATCAAGGAAATATATCTATCACTGTAGCATTGTTTCTTTTTCCCTGTTCTCGACAAATATTTATCATAATGACAGTGTTCATGTCATTTTGCAGAATTTGCCTTTTCTCTGAAATCAGAAGTACTCTGTAAACTCATTAAAGTATGAATTGATGTCACTTAGAATTCATCTTTATTTTGTTCTGTCTGATATTTCAATTTAGATTCTAAGACTATCTAATCCAATGATTGAGCTAATGTCCATGAAGTGTAGAAATAGGCCATCTTTAAAAAATGTTTGGTTGTCGGCCTCTCCAAACCCACTGACTAAAATGACCAGACTGAAAATTTTTTTTTCAATGCAGGGCAGTATTTTTTTCTTTTTATTCCTCTTATCCCCTTTAAAAAATGTTGTTGAAGATTTTCTCACCTACTGACCCAATAATTTTACCCTGAGTCAAGAGAGGGCAAACAAACATTAAAGATAGCATTTCTACTCTTCGAAGTAAAGAAATAATTTAATTATAAAAACAGCAGCTTCGTGGATGCAATGCTTACAACATTTCACTCAAAAAATGGCATACATGTATAATGACAGTCACCAACCATAACTGAATAAAGATATTTTGCTACAAAGATGTCTAGAAGTTACTACATGTTGGAATAACTAATCAGCATGAGGTCAAATTCATAGGCTTTTAATTGGTTTAGTTGCAACATGTTCTGAAGTATGTTTATATACATATACATGTACTTCTAAAGGTGTTGCAATATAATTCATGGACATTTTCATCAAACTATTCAGATGTAAAGATTGCCATAAATACTAGAGTTCTTCCATGGAATAATTTTTTAGGCCATCATGTAGCACAGGAGGCGTTTTATTTTGAATATTTTTGGCCAATTTATGCCTAAAAACAATATCAAAAATAACATTTAGTCTTTAACATTCACCATGACAAGGTGATATCAATGTTGTCTTTAAAAGTGTAGAAAAAGCCTGATTTTTATGTTCCGAACCCATAATATAGCCCTTGTTTCCATGGAAATAATATTGGGGACATACATATTTTTTTAGTTCAAATTAATGAAAATGATCAAATTAATAACTTCATGGATTTTGATGGAATTGGTAGATATGTAAAACGTTGGTTTTTATATTTTTGTTGCCATGGCAACGGTTTCACTTTATCAAGGAAAATTGAAAAATCTTCTTTTTTACCCAAATTTTCACATTTTTGATAAAGGAAAATTAAAAGTTTAAATAATAGAAGCATGAATTATACTAATTTAGGTCATTTTAATTACAAAAGTTTGAAAATTTATAAAAAAAAAATCAATTTTTTCAATGAAAATAATATTCGAGATGAAATATGAAATACGTTAAATTTGGCGTCTTTTACTCAAAAAATGAGACGGGCAATATCTTTGAAAATCATATTGAATGATGAAGCTAATCTCCCTGAATAAATTGATATATAGCATGTGTGCATATTAAAAAAAATATGAGTTGGAAGGAGACGCAAACCTTACCTTTAGTTGACAATCCTATCCTATCCTATCGTGAATCCTGCATCATGCTACTCTCAGTATTTTTTTTTAATATAAGGAGTTATAAAACGAAAACAGATATAAAATGACTATCTAATAAAATATCCGACAACTATCAAGTCAAAATTTATATCTAAAATAACTTTATTTTTTATTTAATCAAGTGTTCAACTTCTCTTATCATAGGCTGAAATTTTATTACTTATTATTTTTGAATAATCTTTTTTGTGATTCAAGTTGGTTTTTGTTTGAAGTGTGTAGTTCAACCCTTGTTTGTATATGAATATTTTCACAAACATACAACATCCTTATCATATTTGTTAATTAAAAATCAAGTTTTAATATTGCAAAATATTAAACCTGGATTAAGAAACATGTATAATAGCTGAATATCATAAATACGAGACCCCCCCCCCCCCCGTTATGTTTGCATATGTTTGTTATGTATTGTTTTGTCTCGGAAGTGACTACGACAAAAAGTAGGTTTGAGGTATCTTGTTGGGATGTTATCGACTGAAATCTCAATAAAATTGAAAAAAATAGATGATGCAGCTATGAATGTAATTACTGATCCCCTTTTTGGTTAAATTCCTTCGTAAGATTTTTTTCTACTGAGACATATAATAGCGAAAGAACTTCACACGTTTATTTAATTACTATATATCAATATGTTTTATAAATAGGGATAAATAGGATACTTTGTTTACCTCTATTTATTTATTTTGCTTTACAGAAAAATTTGGATAATCTGCTTGAAATGCATCCATGCAAAGTAAGTAGTTTTGTTTTTTTTTTTCAGTACATAGTTATTTCCATTTATTTTTTAAAAATCTTTTTTCTTTATAGGTCGAAAAAGAATGTTTTAGTACCATAGGAGAAAAATATAACAACTTAACTACTGGCCTGCATTATGGATTGCATGACGTTTTCTCTGTAAAGAAGGATGAAGGTTTATATCCGTACTTTTTTTTTCATTTTGCTTCGTCTAAAACTTATGATTATGAATGCAAACACATACAGACAATGCATAGGTGTTGGAAGCAAATTTAAAAGAAGGGGGGGGGTGATTGAAAGGGGGATAAAGCAACAAAAAAGGTAAACCCTAATTTTCAATGCCTTTGTAATGTTTATATTTACAAAAGAAGTGGGGCCCCCTTGCCCGCTCCCCGGTCCGACGCCTACATGTACATGTATGGACAATGTTTGCCAAACGTCTGTTTTTTCGTTGAACTGTTGTATCTCTAAAATGTAATGCACAAAAAAAGAGCCTTTAATTTCATGAAATCGGGGAAGAATAGAAGTCCAGATTGGAAAAAAAAGTTGCCCGTTTAAAATTTCAACATGTATAAAATATACACAAGTTCATTACAAATTACCAATAATAAGCAGTAGTTGCCTAATATCATACTGTTGGTTATGTGCAGATACCCGAGTTGTCATTATGACCACGCCTATAGGGTCTCTGCACACATAATCAACAATATGATATGGGGGAAATGACTTGTACCATAGTTTTCAAAAATCATTCATATGTAAGTCAGCTTAGGAATTGGTCGGATTGTTTCGCGTGATTGAAACATTGAGTGTTTATTTTTAAAGATACATTTGAATTTTATATGATTTTACGCTCCCTCATTTCCTTCTGAACATGTCCATCGAGTATAGGGTAAGTGATTTGTATGTAATACATTTCAAAAATTGATTGCATGTTGTATAATGTTCTTCTAGAATTTTTCGCTCATATGGAGACGCCACCACTTGTCGGTGGAGAGCTACCATTTCTGTTCTATAATCAGCACCTAGGGTCATTGAGCAATGAGGGATTTTCTTCTTCCAACACCTTTTGCGACACAGGGCCTCTGTTTATGCGGTCTCCACGTCGCATAGTTGGATTCGACTCCTTACTTCGTGACTATAGGGCAGGCGCTCTAACCACTGCACCACACGGGCGACATAATAATTATAAACATATCTAAGTCCGTTTAAAAAGTTTCTCTGATTTATGTAATTGAAAAATTAACGAGTTTGGTTTTAATCATATATGTTGATTAGATTTAAATTTTTACTCGTAATTTCTATAACTATTGTAATTAAGAGGCAAACACTTTATAAATTGTCTTATAATCTCCGAGAAAAGGTGTTATGATCAGGTATACTAATCTATAGCCGTGTATTTTTCTTTACTGAAGACAACAATCCACATCCTTATGTAAGTCAGGATTTCCTCTGATAACGATATACTTGACGATATCAAAGAATGCAAATATAAATAATAAACTACCCCTGCGAAAAGATCAAGAATAATTCTTGAACTTTTAAGAAAAGTTCATGAATTATATTCTTGAATCTGCTCATGAATTGTTCATGAAGATCCCATGAAGTTAAAATTGGACACTCATGATTTCATGGATTTTATTCATGAAAACCAAGTTCAAGAATATTCAAGAATTATTTGTTGTTCATGAACAAACTTGGATTTTTTAATTGCCTGCAAAATGATCAAGAATAATTCTTGAACTTTCAAGAAAACTTCATGAATTATATTCTTGAACTTTCAAGAAAAGTTTATGAATTATATTAATAGCTTCAATGCATTTTCATGAACTATTCATGAATAATTTGTAAAAGTTATTTAGGAATGTTCATGAACTATTCATGAATGTTCTTGCTTTTTGTAAACAAAAATGTAATAAATTATGCAAAATGAAAAACTGTAAAAGAAAATATTTTAATAGCATCTTGAAAGATTTCACAGAATTTTTGTTTTCCAATCATGGTAACAAAATCTTTGTTCAAGTAAACAACTCTGATAAGTGATATCGATAATAAATAAATTATGTAGTTCATTCCTAGTAAAATTATGAAAAATTTAATTCAAACACGACTCTTTGCAGAATCCTTAACCTTACTTGGTCAAGAGGAGTGTGGGTTCCTTATTCAGCGTATTTCAGATTGTATGCCTAAAATGGAATGATTTTTAATCCAAGTCTCACTGTCTGGCAGAAAAGTGTGTTCAGCAATTAGGGCATCAGCTAAAAGGGCTTTCAAAGATTTTGAGAAGAGGTGGTCAAATAAAAAAAATCTTATTGCCTTTCCCTGTGGAATTTTCAGAATTTCATCACTTGGATACTTTGATCGATTACGATTCATATTTTCATCCCTTTCTTTTGTTTTTCTTCAAGATCCCGGATTTTTTTTTTTTTGGCAGCCAGAGTTTTTTTAATCTTCTGATCTCAACTCATCAACATTATCTGTGAACTGCTCTCTTTTCCCTACAAGAACAAATATTTTCTGAAAATGCTCATATATGTGAAAACTTAAGACTTAAGACTAATTTTTTTGCATATTTGTTTCATTTAATTATGCATCATAGGCACTGCCATATTTTAAAGCATTCCGAGCGGTAGTTTAGCCAGTTTCCCTTGCCCGCCATGTTCAAGATGTTATAGGTGAACAGGTTGAATTTTTCAATCTTTAATTATTAAATGTTACGTAATTTGGTTGGATCCTTACTCATAACAAGTTTGACAAAACTATCATTAAAAAAGACAAAACTGAACTCTTACAAAGAGACAGTAACATCTTGACAAATATCTCACAGATTCAGCGATTGCCTCCATTTTTTTGTAACTCACCATTAATATCTGCAGTTATGAAGTAAATTGATCCTCTGGATATTCCTTATTCGTATTCTGTTATTTTCTTCAAAGGTTGACAAATAATGACTAGATATACGCTAATAATCCTCCAATTCTACCGATTCATTTTCCAACGTCTCGCGCGTTTCAAAGTTTGCACCTTTTAAAAAGTGTCATGCAGAACTAATTAAGAAATAGTTTCGAATTACCAAGATTGTTGTTAAACAAAAAATAACAAACACTATCTGAATGATTTTTCACTGATATTACTTTTTTAAAAATAATATAAGTTATATCATTTATTGAATTGGATTTTTTACGTTATACCTGTAGAGCCACAGTCTCGTATTTTCAAGTATGGCCGCCTCCATATCAAGAGGACAACAAATAAATCTTGGGAACCATTCGCCCTCAAACAGAATACCCTGAGCTATGAAAGTGTATAGGAGAATAGACTACAAAATACGAATGTGGATCATGTCATAGATACTTCACAGCCATGCAGCCTGTGCTGTATCATTTACACACGATGTACAGAAAAATGTGCACTTGATAACTGCATCAAAATATAAAGCGTTTGACCCAAAAATATACGGACAAGAGATATGATTTTTTAGCTGTCAATAAATCTATGATACGTTTTTATGAAGATTATGAAATTTTTCCTAGACTGTAAGTCTGTTTCATTTCTTACAACTTGTTAAAAGTGTGACAAATAGAGAAAATTCGGTCGAACAAAGTTGTGTCGTGAAAAATGAGATAATTTAAAGCACAATATTAACATAGCTGGCCATTTTAAATGATAAAGAAACATTAGTAATTCAATATGAGAAAAAAATGCTGTCAATATTGATGCAGTGTTCTATAAATTACGATCATAATTTAATTTCAATCTCCCTTCTACTCAGTACACAACAGAGTTTTATTATCCTGAAGAATCTAAGTTACCGATTCGGAGAGTAGAAAATAGTGATTTTTACCTCTTATGTTCTCCTACTTGTCTCTGATCCAATACTTTCAAAATCAAAACAAAAGCATGTTATCAATTAAACCAGGGTCTTGTTCAACAATTGCATCTGCATGCAAAAGTTGTATTATGGGAGTAATGAGTGTTTTTGGCAATCGTTTGTGACAATTATTTTTACATTTTTTGTCTTATGCAAAATTCATGAACATTCATTACCTTGAACTATTAAGTTTTTTTCTTTAAATTGAAAATTAACAATATTCATATTTGTTTGTTCATGAACTATGAATTATGAATGTTTTCATGAATTTTATCCATTAACAACGTTTATGAACCTGTTAAGAATCCTTTAAGAACCATTCATGAACAATTATGAACAACTCATAAAGGTTCTTAAAATCATGAATATCATTTCGCAGGGGTATGACTAATTAGTGAACATGGGATTATGAATAGCAATATCTCTGCTGGCATATTTTCCATGATGCACTAGGGCGTATCCTGGAATCTACCAGCAGAGCAATTGCTATTCATAACGCAATGTTCACTTAATAACTGTTTATTTCGTAAATGATTGGAAAATTATCCATTAAAAAATTCATTGCTTGATTTATTGTTGACTGTAGCATCTGTAAAATGAATAACTTGAAGATAAAATGCAGTATCAAATCAATTCTTTGAACAATTTTCTTTATAGATGAACGTTTCCTGAACTATTTCAAAATTTCCATGAGTGACGTTTTGTCGTCGTCGGTGTTGTAACAACAACTATTTTGAATGATTCGTTTATCAAATATAAAAAAACTTTATTTATAGTGATAATTTATTGGAATTTATGTGAATAATATAAAAAAAAATGTTGATTATGTATACTAATATCTAATTTCATGATATTAGTGAAACAACAAAGATTTAAATGTTCGCGTATTTTCTGGGACAACCCTCGTATAACAAAACATAATTTGCTAAATAGTTACAGATTAAGGCATTTGGCTCTTTTTGGGCTCTCGTGTCACCCGAACAAGTTTTGCTTTTTTACATAAATGTAGAGTGAATTTTACCAACTCCTTTTTCTTCTTCATGAAGAAAGATATGGAGATTTCGAACGGTATTCAGTCTCAAAGTCCATAAAACAATACAAAATAGGAGCAGAGCAAATACGGACCTCCAAAACATCAGAGGTGGGAACAGGTGACATGGAGGAGTGAGCATCCCACTGCCGACCGATCACACCCGTCGTGTGCTCCTTGTCATGATCGGGGAATAATGGAAAGAATTTATCGTCAATTCAATGTATAAATAGTGAGCTAACAATAAGTCTGGAAAACGTCAGTCAGCTTTTGACTTAATGATAAATTGTATTTGCTGATAAGGTCGCTGTATCGACTATAGAAGCTACGAAATGATAACTTTAAACAAGACAACTGATATTCTTATTTCATTAACTTGCTAGTTAATAATCTACAGTAAAACTCGTTTAGTACGAACACGGATATAGCTTTTTCACGGATATAACGAAGGTTTTTTGTAGTCCCCGGCCAAATTTTTAACAATTCATTGTAAAATTTTACGGTTATAACGAACTCTATATAACGAATTTACGGATATAACGAACTGATTTTGATTCCTGTATAGGTAAAAGATAATGCAATTTACATCTTTTATAACGAATTATCAAGAAATTCAAAATTTGATTTATTGAACTGAACTTTTTCAATAAGTAATTTTATTTGAAATTCAATTCATAAAAACCCCTTATCCAAAGTATGATATGTAATAATTGCTTCTCTTACATATTCACTACCGGTCACGGTAGCCTAGTGGTAGAGCGTTCGCTTCGTGATCAGGAGGCCCGGGTTCGATTTTCGTTCGCACCGCTGCGTCATACCTAAGACGTAAACAAAGATAGTGATTGTTCCTTCGCCAAACGCTCGGCACTAGAAGTGAAAGTCATGAGTCTTTCGGATATAAATTTAAAAACGTAGGTCCCGTGTCACGGTAGGCGCTGGCACGATAAAAACCCCCACTGCTCAATGGCCCTGAGTGCCGAGTATAGGTCTTAACTTGAAGCCTTTTACCGGCATACGGTGACGTCTCCAGATGAGTGAAAAATTCTCAAGAGGGACGTTAAACAACATACAATCAATCAATCTTACATATTGAGAAGTAAAACTTGAAGGAAAATGTGCATATCGCAATTTGCTATATATAGTTATACGAATTTGTTTTACGGATATAACGAATTACAGATATAGCGAATTAAATTCACGGGTCCCAAAGGGCTTTGCTATCCGAATTTCTGAATCGTTTCAGAAATTGTTCATATGTAGAGCATATCTTACGCATCGAATCAACTGAGATATATACACTTCGTATGCAGGTGATGAAAATATATTCCAATGGATTGTTGGAAGGGCCCGGTCTCCAAAAACCACATAAATATTGTCAAGCAGAAACTCAAGCATATGTTTTATATCAACTTCAGAGTACTTGTGTGTGCAATCATAATGTGTTTTAACAAAATAATTTTTAAATGACCATGACCAAGTAACTAAATTTACGGGTTCCATTTTTATTGAAAATGCAGCTGTCAATGATATCAAAACGCCTAAAATTTATCGTAGGAAATAGCAGTGTACGCAGTTATGATAAGGCTGTCCGAAGGCTTAAAATACCTTGAAAATAAAATTTATTTTGAGCTAAATTTTAATTTAAATATGTAATCCTGATTTGAAATTGCAGTCAACTTGAGATAATAGTTTAATCAGGTCTTAAAGCATTTTTGTGATGTCACATGATTGTGTTGATCACGTGACGGAGATTTATGATATTCCTAATTGTTACACAAAAATCGCTTCGGGCCCCAAATTCAAAACAAAATTATTGTGCAAAGTTTGGTACATAAACATTTTCCCTTTTTTTT